>NW_024803360.1:8392-8872 GCF_019175285.1 Sceloporus undulatus | reverse complement strand
CTTGAGTAGAGGATGACTTGAGGGCAGTTAACAACAACAAACAACTGGCGCGGCGGCGGCGGCGGCGGCGGCGCGGAGAGAGGCAGCGTTTGGGGCCAACAGGCCCAGGAACACCTCACCCTCCCACGAGCAGCAGCAGCAGCAGCAGCAGCGCCCAAGGCAAGGGCTCCGCCCAGGACCTCTTAAAAGAGGCCCAGGAACATCGGCCCAGGCGCGGCGGCGGCGGCGGCGGCGGCGCGGAGAGAGGCAGCGTTTGGGGCCAACAGGCCCAGGAACACCTCACCCTCCCACGAGCAGCAGCAGCAGCAGCAGCAGCGCCCAAGGCAAGGGCTCCGCCCAGGACCTTAAAAAAAAAAAAAAAAAAAGGAGGAGGTCCAGGAACATCAGCCTTGGGAGAAAAAGGAAGAGGCGCAGGCAGGTATTTGCCTTTAAGGACACTAGAACTTTGATAAACTCTATATTGAAGGAAGGTGGGAGAAC
>NW_024803360.1:0-8367 GCF_019175285.1 Sceloporus undulatus | reverse complement strand
GCCGGGCGGAGCCCTTGCCTTGGGCGTGCTGCTAGCTGCTGCTGCTGCGCGTGGGAGGGGGAGGTTCCTGGGCCTGTTGGCCCCAAACCTGCCTATCTTCCGCGCCGCCACGCCGCCGCCGCCGCGCCTGGGCCGAATGTTTCCTGGGCCTCCTGTTAAAGAGGTCCTGGGCGGAGCCCTTGCCTGGGCGCTGCGTGCTGACTGCTGCTGCTGCTCGTGGGAGGGGGAGGTGTTCCTGGGCCTTTGGCCCCAAACACTGCCTCTCTCTGCGCCGCCGCCGCCGGCCGCGCCCGCCGCGCCGGGCCGATGTTCACTGGGCATCTTTTAGAGGTCGCCTGGGCGGCCCTTGCCTTGGGCGCTGCTAGCTGCTGCCTGCTGCTGCTCGGGGAGGGGAGGTGTTTCCTGGGCCTGTTAGGCCCCCAAACGCTGCCTCTCTCCGCGCCGCCGCCGCCGCCGACCGAGCGCCGAGCGCCTGGGGCCGATGTTCCTGGGCCTCCTTTTAGAGGTCCTGGGCGGAGCCCTGTGCATGGGCGCTGCTGCATGCTGCTGCTGCTGCTCGTGGGAGGGGAGGTTTCCGTGGCCTGTTGCAATTCCAGAACGCACATCTGGTTTGCGATTACACCTGAAATATATATACATTTTGGGCATTGCATCTAAAAATGCTTGTAGAGCTGGACATGGTGTAATAAAGTGCATCAAAATGTCAAGGAACTGGAACATTCTCTTTCCAGGGGATGTTGTATCCTGTTTTGGAGCTGCTTAGTATAGGAAAAATGTTAATAAAGGAGAGACAAAATAGGATTGTAATGAAAGTGATGCTGGCGAGGCAGAAGTAATGGGGATATGATTCTTCCGTGCTCATAAAACGAGTGCCCATGGTGAGCCACTGAAGGTAGAAATGGTAGGAGATTCAAAGGAAATACTTCTTCACTAGTCCTTATAGCTAATGGTGTAGATTTTACTATTACAAGGTTAAAATGACAATGCTTACTTTGTTGGAATTTAAAAGGTGACAAGACACAGTCATAAGCTGGCTTATTTGGAAGCTCCATATGGTAGATATATATTTCCCTCCAATAGCAAGGCTGTTGGTCTGATCCAGACTTTGTCTTACGTTTTGTAAGAACAACAGTGCTCTATCATGGACCAAAGTCCTACTAATTGTATTTTGGATGGCACCCTGTTCAGTGTTTTTCAGTGTTATAAACTAATTTATGACCTCTAATTGGCAATTAAAACTTCCGGATTGGTAAACCATTGGCCACAACAACAATGTCCCACCAACCCCACCGTAGAAACCTAGGGGGTCCTGGCCATTGCTCACTGGTGAGAGGGGAGCTGAACCATCATCCTTCATGCTCCCACTTGCCAGCACCATAGAATCCTTCAGTTGGTGTGGATGCATGGATTAAGATGGATTTGGGGGGGCCAAATCAGGAGACAGATGATAACTAAGGGCCCCAGCAGATGGGACAATTTCTGCTTTTGGCTGCTTCAGGGCTGTGGCTGCAGATTACACCCCCAGATGGTTTGGAAGCTGCCTTTCTCCAAGTCTGGGCCTAAGGTCCACTCCTGCCAGCAGCTCATTGGGACCACAGTAGTGGCCTGCTTTTCATTTAAAGTGGGACTCCAGTCACTGTGGTCCCATGGGCCAATACGGGCCGATCAGGGCTTTGGAGTGGCCTTAGGGCCACTTTAAGCTTCCATCTCTGCTTCACCCCAAAGTCATCTAGCTCCAGCTCCAATGCAGCATTTTGGCTATTGTTATGGTTTATAATTGCTAAACTGTTTATTGGATTTTGTTGCCACTGTGGGCATAATACATCTTATAAAGGTGGCATATAAATAAACTGATGCTGGTGATGAAAACAGCTGTTATTTTTCACATATGGCATGTCTAACAGTTTGTCCAGCACCTGTTAGCTCATGTTTCAATTGAGAACAGATAGAATAATAAATAATAATAAATAATTAGAAAATAAATAAATAAATAATAATAATTAGGGTTTTTTTTAGTTATATACGGGCCCAGATCACTGGGAATCCGAGTGTTTACAACAGAGGGGGTATAGACGTTCCCTGCCCTCAGCTTACAAATCTAAACGACAACTACACAAAAGGAGAAGGGAATGTGTGAAGGAGGAGGGGATCAAGTCCAGCATTCTTCTCTCCCTCTGAGGCCTGACCAGCAGATGGATTGGAGGAGGGCTCTTCCTCTTCCAGGCTAGCCCTGAGGTGAGCTGGGGCCTTGCCTGGTCAACGCCCTCATAGGGGTTAAAATGAAACTTAGGTGGAAAGGAGTCCCTCTTCTTTCTTCAGATCTAGCCCTTGATGGAGCTTGGCCGAGCCTATTTAGCTCCCTCCCCCAGGCCGAAGGATGAGAATAGGTAAGGGAAGTAGCTTCTATCTTCAGGCTACCTCTTGATGGAGCGTATATATAGAAGCTTTTTTGCTCATGCTCTTAGTCAATGTGCAAACACTTTGTTGAAAACAATTTTTATTGCTGTTCGAAATATAAAGCAACTGCTTTAAATTATAAGTTGTGTGCATTCAAGTTTTTTCTGATTTTATTGTGACCCTAAGCAATGTTAGGGACGCGGTGGATTAGTAAGTTAAGAACCAATTCGTATGGGTGGAAAACTGGAAGGGTGGCAGGAGACCTGAGGGGATGCATGATGGGGGTGAGCGCCCATCACTGTCCCAGCTTCCTGCCAGCCTAGTCAAAGTTCAGAAGCATGCAATAAATAGGTACCAAATTTGGTGGAAGTAAATGCATTCTGTGCGGTCATGCTGGCCGCATGACCCACCGAGAGCAGGTCTTTGGGAACAATGCTGGCTCCTTCAGCTTAGTAAGTGGAAATGAGCACTCTGGGGGGGGCCCTGTACAGTCAGTTATGAACGAGACGTTCAATGTCAAGGGAAAACCTTTTAAACCTTTACCTTTAAGGCATGCAATTACAACACAGTTTTGTCTGGGGCGGAGAGTGTGTTCGTCAAATGCAAGGTCACCCATGGGATGCCATGGTGGAGCTGGGGAAGTAAACCGGGCTTGACCTACAAGAGTATTCGAACTTCATCATCGGCACATGGCCCTGAAAAGGGCCCATGGCGTGCCGAAAAGGGGGATTCTGGCTGGGATGGGGCACAGAATGCATTTTCCTGCATGGAGAATGTCACAGTTGCCGCCAAGGCATTCCAATCGCGGCCCGCTCCAGTCCAGGGGAAGCGATTGGGGAGAACTATTCAAAAGCTAGTCAAAAGTATTCATGTGGCGGCCGTGCCGCCGTTCAGTAAAAAATGCGTTCCTGGGACCCATCCTTTCCCACGAACACCCCCTTTTTCGCACAGGCAGGAGGCCTGTTTGCAGGGCGACGAAGTTCTTTCGTGTCCATTCTTGAACCACTACACACCAGCTGGCACTCCGGGTGTGTGTGTGTTGTGTGTGTGTGTGTGTGTTTAATAAACAAAAATTTGCTATCCCAGTTAAAATCATTAGAGACTTTAATGAAGTAATTCAACAAATGTTTAACAGGGGCCCAATTGAAATGACCTCATAATCATCATACAATTCAAGGGTGGTTGTTTAATTTGTATTTTCATGATCCGTTATTTTTGAGAGAACAAGTTAAGAACAGAAAAATCACTGGTAGTCGCTTACAATCATTTTAATAATGGCCCTGGCACTTATTAAGCAAATCTAAAGAGGGTAGCTGACTCTAGCATCTGAGTAGTGATCCTGCTGCTTCATTGCACTAAACTTTTAAAGTAAACCAGGTATCAATATGACTTGTGCCAGATAGTCTCAAACAATTAAGGAACTGATATTTTGTAGCACAATGTTGTTTATTAATAATAATAATATTCCACTTAAGCGCAGGGAAATCCACAGGATACAACATAAAAAAAAACAGATTTAAAAGAGATGCATTAAAATTCCAAGATTCCCCATTCCTCCCCCAAAACATCAAAACATGATGAAACTCTAAAAAGGATTTAAACCAAAGAAAGTGTGAAGGGCATGTAATTTTTCAAATGGCGTTACCATGTGCTGCATTTTTTTCCAAAATGGTATCTAGTTGGTTCTCAAAAAGGAACAGCAGACCTAAAAACAAGCTGCGTTTTTCATGTTTTTTAAAACACGTGGGTCCTGTGGGTGTGGTGTCTTTATTTAGCCTACCAGAATATAACTGTTTTCGCTCTGTCCAGGATCTCAGCTTTTTTTCTCAGTGTGGCTAAAGATGAAAACATGAAGTCAGAACCCTCATCTGAATACCTTTTGCATTTGAAAAATCTAAAATGCCACTTTTCACCCTTCTTGCTCATTGTCTGACAGTTTAAAATATGACAGAGGTACTTTTGAAACCACATCAAAATTATTCATTGGCACATCAGCTCTGAATCTAAGCTATTCTCTCTAGAATTGTGCTTTATGTTGTTATCAAACACACAAAGCACCACGAAGGATTGGGATTTTTAATTTTATTTTAATTTTTATCTCATAAGTCACCAGTAAAACAGCTTCTGTATGCCATCAGGTTACTGAATCTCTTATTTGCCTTCATGACGAGTTGGCATTGTTCCAAATCATAATAAGTCCATTCTGCCCCTTGTTTTTTTTTCCCTGTCACGTCACTTGTGGTCCTTTTTAGTTTTTTTAAAAAAGCAGAGACATCTATCACAGTTATTCCTCACACAAGAAGGGGGGGGGAGTAATAAAATTCGGTATTTTAGTACAATTTGGGGGGGGGGCCCTAAAATGGGTTTTTTTAAAAGTTTTTTTCATAGTACTATAACATGACAAAGGTTGTCGAACCCACAAAACGAAGAACAGCCATGTTTTGATCGTGAATTAGTTGGGGGAATGTGATTATATTACTTTACTTAAAAATTGGGACTAAACAAATTCTCCACCAGTTTTAAGTCGAGATCAGTAGAAATTTACTTGTAAGGCAGTATGTCCACAAATTATCGACAAACATTTTAGAGCCCATAATTTTACACTATGATTGTACTTGTATTTCCCAAGCATCAATATGAATAGTGGCTTTTGTAATGTAGATTTGTCGTAGAAATAAGGCATGCACATAATTATAGAAGGCAGTAAAGAATTATTTAGGGGCTGTCGTTAACCTGTTACAACCATGAGAGACAGGTAATGCTTTGGCAATTAAAAGATAAAGGTATTCGGGGCGCGTGTGACAAGGTTCAAGTCAGGTCTGACCAGAGGGCCACATGGACTTAACCGCAGGAGTTATTGGAAAGAAGGGGGGCTGGGCAGCGGTTGCGAACGAGGTTTGTGGGCGGGTGGGGGGACGGGCGCCATGCCATGGGTCAAAGTGCACGCCACTCATTTGTATAGGTAGACATAAATTAACATGAAGGGGTGCGCGCCGCCCCCCACAGCAGTTGTGTGTTGGGGGGGGGTTGGCAGGGACGACTTTCTAGCCTTTCACTGCTAGGAGGCTGTTCTGGTCATCTCCATTGCTAGTCGCCAAAGTGCTAGAGTGTTGTTCGAGAGTAGCGGTACGTCTGTGTGTACGCGGATGATGGGGGGGGGTAGGGGCCATCATGATATTGCGAGCTTAGTGATTAACGCTGATGGGGGTTGGGAGTCCTTCCCACCAAAGTGTACATAGTTAATCTACTTTCATTTGCATCTTTGAAACGCGTGGGTGGCAGAACGGACTAGACAGAAGCTCCACCCACCATGCAAACTGGGCCTCGAACCCAACCTTGAGCCACCTTTGTCCTATCAGGAGTCCATGCCAGAGAACTCTACCCCCCGCCACTTTCAGGAATAAAATTTTGCAATACTCCCATAGGTAAGCTGTTAATTTCTGTAAATCCATAACTCTTAACTGGTTGTGCAGTGGTCCCTCTCCAGATGCGGGGATCTGTTCCGGATCCCGCCGTGTTAGGGGAAAAATGCGTTACGCTCAGACCCCATGGGCGGCAATGGGGAGCACTGCCACGGCGCTGGCCATACTTTGCCCCGGTGGTTTAACCTTCCACATAAGGTTCAAGACTTTGTATGGCATGTCTGGTGTATGGCAATGGGTCAACTGTATTTCTTGATATTTTGGTTTAATATAAAATAAATAAATAATTTGTATACTGCCCAACACAACGGCATCTGGCCGCTATCAACAGTCGAAGACAAGTTAAAAAATACAATAAAAAAACAAACAATCCCTTCCCAGCCCCCAACAAAATAAGCAGACAATAACAATAACACTATCAATACAGTGGCAACAATAGGATACTAAGAAGGTTACAAATCAAACAAGTTGATAAAAAAAATTCCCCACCGATCAGCACAAGTCACATCACAAACATATTCAACAAATTAAATATAACATAATTCTGATAGGAAAAAAACATTAAAGAACAATTTTTATGAACAAACTAGAGACCCTGCTGAAAAAATGAAGCACATAATAACACCAGAAAAATAATAAAGATGTCAAAAGCCATAACCTATATAACAATAATAAACATCAAAAACTACAGTTTATCACAATGAATAATAATTTAAAAAACCCACACACAATTTGGGTGTTAAGGGAATGAAAGACTAAATTGGTTATGAATTGCTCTATAAATCTTCCAGTGCATGTGCAAAAATCACAGAAATGCAGTTAATTATTTATTGTTGATAACAACTGTAAAAAATCGCTGAAATTGGATTAGTTGATGGGGTGGAGTTGGGGATGATTTAAGCTATTTTCCTTGAAGTCAACCAGATCAATACATGATAGTAAGATAATAAGAATAAGAAAACTTTATATTATATAACGACCGCCTTTTCCTGTAGATCAAAGCAGTTCCACAACATAATACATGTGACACATGTCACAGTACAATGCAATAAATGGCGTCAGTAATTACAATAACAAGGACATACTACTGTATTGGGGTGAAACCAAGTGTAAGAGGACGGGGAGGAACGGAAGTGGGTAAGGTGGAGAAATTGAGAGAGGTGTTCAGACAGGAGGGGCATAAGAAACGGAGGGAAGTGATTGAGCCGAACCAACTGGAGGGGCGGACGAAGAGGAGGAGAGAAGGAAGGGACCGAGGGAGGAGGATAAAAGAGCATGTAATAGTGGTGCGCGGGAGGGCAGAGGAACGTCGCGAAGAGGAGGACGGGGAGTGGCGGTCGAGTCAGGGAACAGACCAAAAAAAAAAAAAAAAAAAAAAAAAAAAAAAAAAAAAAAGAGGAGGTCCAGGAACATCAACCTTGGGGAAAAAAAAAAAGGAAGAGGTGCAGGCAGGTATTTGCCTTTAAGGACACTAGAACTTTGATAAATTTTATAATGAAGGAAGGTGGGAGAACAAAGCAGTAATTTAAAGCGATTAATAATTGTTTTCCTTTTGCTTCCTCTCCCGGCCGCCCCTCCCCCGTCGCACTGCCCATGTGGCTAATGGCGGAACGCCTTACTGATACTGAATAGTATTACTTCAGTTCAGGTTAGTGTCAAGGTAGATGTATTGTTTCTAACATAATATATGTTAGACAATTCAAGACATGTATAAGAAGAACAGTTTTACTTTTTTTTTGCCCCTTTAGGCTATTCCAAAAGGAGTAACACATACCCAAGTGGTTCCCTGTTGTTAACAAAGAGACAAAAAAGAAACAAGGTGCAAAGAAGGGAGAAGGGTAATTTGACCTGTCACTATTAATGCTATATAAGCAAAAGTAACGCTAGCCACTTTTTAAATTTTTCTTCCTTTTCTTTTTTTCTACTTTCCTCTTCTCTCTTTTCTTTTTTTTTTATTCTCTCTCCCCTCTTTTCTCTTTCTTCTTCTTCTCTCTTTAGTCTATCCTGTATTCTCTAAAACGTATGCAAGTTCTAAGTTTCGGAAGAACGGTAAACTTCACAGCGCTTCCAACAGATATTGCAGAAGTGCTTATATCAGAGGCATCTGAAGCTATAGAGAAGCAGAAACAAGTAATGATGGCAGAAGGAACAGGAAATTTGAAGGAGTTAAATAAAGGAAATGAGGTTAATGTAGACACAGAGATAACAAAGCAGGGAGAAAGTGGTCTCAGTCAGAGTCAAATAATTCTAAAGGAAATTCAGAAGCTAAGGGAGGATGTAAGATCCGAAATAAGGGCAGAAATAAGACATGAGCTAAAAGAGTGGAAAGAAGAGATCAAGGCAGAAATCCACAAAGAAATATCAGAATTAAGAGAGAGTTTTATAAAAATAACACAAGATTTACAAACAACGCAGGAAAAAATAAAAGATGCAGAGGAAAAAACAAATAAAATAGAGAAGAAAGTGGACTCATTAGAAAAAGTGTATTGGCAAGATGATAAAATTAAAACTTCATTGGAATGGAAACTCAAAGAAAGGACACTTAAAA
>NW_024803359.1:0-8875 GCF_019175285.1 Sceloporus undulatus | reverse complement strand
GGGAGTATGGTGGGATGGTAGTCATGTCCTGCATCTGGTTGGCCACTGTGGAAACAGAATGTTGGTCTGGATAGGCCTTTGGTTTGATGTACCTCGTCTCTTCTTGTATACTTACACCTCACATTTCACATTTGAATTTTTAAAAATGGCTATTGAAGTCTGAATATTATTTTAAAGCCTTCCTCCCTCCCTGCTTCTCATATCCCAGGGACTTGTGTATAATCGATGCCCATCCATTGATGTGGAATACTGTAAAAGACATACTTTGATATGTGAGCCCGCATTTAGGATGTGTTTGACAACAACTATTTACAATGCAGGTAAGGTCCACTCCTAGACCCTAGATTTGCTTGATCTACAGTCATAAGAACCCTTGAGTGCTTTGCTATAATCTGTACCATACCCTCCAACTGTACTAGTTTAGCAGAGACAGTCCCACCTTTACAGCTGCTTTTAAAATGTCTCAGTTTCTCTCCTCCCATTTCCCCCCCTTTGTCCTTCACTTACTTCAGTTGTGCCAACTGAGTTCAAAATGCAAATGTAGTTTAGACCAAATTCAGTGGGAGGAGAGGAGGAGGCAGAACGCAAATTGCTGCAGCTTGTCCTATGTTCTTCCCCATTCTATCTTTCTTGTTATGATTTTTTAAAGTCGCTACCTTGACCACATTCTGATATTGTTTGGCCACACATGACATGGTTGCCATCCGTGAAATGTTGGAGGGGATGTCCACATCCCAGTCCATGACCACATCTGGGAAGGCTGCATCATCCCCTTTTCTCCAGATATAATAATGCAGCCCAGATACTTCCTGTCCTTCCCTGCAAACCAGGATGACCTCCAAAGCATGTTTAGTAAGCTCAGAACATTGGTTAAAACAAAATACAACTAAAAATAATTTATGGTTCAGAACTTTAAACAATCAAATAAGCAACCCAAATGGGCTAGGTTTCTGAAAGGGTTGGTTTGTAAACTAGGAAAAAGGCTCCAAGGCATGTCTGCCTCCAGTCTTTTCCCCTTTTGGTAATCTGTGGGTTATTATATGCAAACTTCCACAATAGATTGATTTGTATGGCTGTTTATGAGCTGAAAAATGCATCACAATACCTGGAAGAGTATACATTTTGAAAGTTGATTCTTGACAGATTCATATATTTACCTGGGAAATGTAGATTAGATCTGTTCATTTAAGAATGCAGCTAAAATAAATTTCTCTCCATCCCTTATGTGGGACTTGGCTGCGGCCAAAGCATTGCCATATTCAGTTGCCATGGCCGTATCACTGCAGGCTATGAGTTGCCTTCTTTGGCAAGCTGGCCCAGTGGTGCAAAGAGTGAAGCTACACTCTGGAATAGGTTTTCATGGGAAAGGACCCTGTAAGAATTTATGAAAGTTTACAGCAAACTACAGTATGTACTTGACTATAAGTTGAGAAATTTATGCCCCAAAATGGACTCCAAAGTCAAGGATCGACTTATATATGGGGCAATAGGTTACTACTGCTGATAAAGTTCATTTAAAAAGTGCCCACCTTCCTCTGTAGCCAGATAAACAGCTCCTAGTTTCAGTCTCGGCACCAGCACACTCTCCCCTTTTTCTGCGAGTGTGTGTGTGTGTGTGTGTGAGAGAGAGAGATCCTTCAGACTTCCCTCACAGCTGGAGCTAACAAGCAGCTGCTGAGGGAAGGGAGGCAGAGAGAGGGAGCATGCCCAGGCTTGGACCCCATTTTGCAAGCCAAGAGCCTGGAAATGCTGGGGCTAAAGGCAGGGAGAAAGCAAGGCTGATGTCCTCTTTTTTTTTAGCAAGCCATGAGTCTGGAAATGCTGGGGCTAAAGGCAGGGAGAAAGCAAGGTTTGTGCTCCCTTTTTTTGCAAGCCATGAGTCTGGAAATGTTGGGTTAAAGGCAGGGAGAAAGCAAGGCTGGTGTCCTCTTTTTTTTAGCAAGCCAAGAGTCTGGAAATGCTGGGGCTAAAGGCAGGGAGAAAGCAAGGCTCGTGTCTTCTTTTTCATTGCAAGCCATGAGCCTGGAAATGCTGGGGTTAAAGTCAGGGAGAAAGCAAGTCTGGTGTCCTCTTTTTTTATTGTAAGCCATGAGTCTGGAAATGCTGAGGTTAAAGGCAGAGAGAAAGCAAGACTGGTGCCTCCTTTTATATTGCAAGCCATGAGTCTGGAAATGCTGGGTTTAAAGGCAGGGAGAAAGTAAGGCTGGTGTCCTCTTTTTTTATTGCAAGCCATGAGTCTGGAAATGCTGAGGTTAAAGGCAGGGAGAAAGCAAGTCTGGTGCCCCTTTTTTTGCAAGACGTGAGCCTGGAAATGATGATGTAAAGAGAGGCGCCCGCAGTGTTTGTTCTCCACCTTCAACACTTTGCTTAAACCTCCCTCTCCTCCTGTCTCTTCATCATTCTCTCCTAATGACTTTGCTAACTATTTCATCTCTAAGATTACCACTATTTGCTCTGAGATAGTCCCTCCTGATTCTTCTTCTGCTCTTAATCTTCTATCGCCTTCGCCTAACATATTTTCTGTCTTTCCTCCTGCCTCTTTGGATGAACTCTCTACACTTCTGAACTCTTCCAAACCTGCTACCTGTCCTCTTGATCCTATTCCTACTTGTCTTCTAATCTCTATAGCTCCCTCCTTTCTGCCCTCGCTTCTCCATATCTTCAATCTCTCTCTCTCTACAGGCTCCTTCCCGTCGGACTTCAAACATGCTCTCATTTCCCCAATTCTGAAAAAAACCTTCTCTTGACTCCTCCTCTTTGTTTAGGTATCGTCCGATTTCTCTTCTCCCCTTTCTTTCTAAGGTTTTGGAACGGGTTGTTTATTCGCGCTGTCTTGAGTTTCTTGAAATCAACTCCATCCTTGATCCCTTTCAGTATGGTTTCCGCCCAAGGCATTCTACAGAGACAGCTCTCACTAAGATTTCGAATGACCTTTTACAGGCCAAGGCTAATGGCCTTTACTCTGTTCTCATTCTTCTCGATTTGTCTGCAGCCTTTGACACCGTTGATCACTGTCTTCTAGTTGATATACTCTCTGAACTTGGATTCTCAGACTCTGTTCTTGACTGGTTTAGATCTTACTTGTCTGGCAGATCTTTTGCAGTAGTTGCAGGGGGTCAGACTTCTTCTCCTGTTCCCTTATCTGTTGAAGTTCCCCAGGACTCTGTTCTGGGTCCCCTTCTGTTTTCTCTCTACACACTGTCCTTAGGAAAACTCATCAGCTCTTTTGGTTTTTCCTACCACTTGTATGCCGATGACATCCAGCTGTATCTTTCCGCCCCTGACCTTTCTCCAAGGCTTGAACTGCAAGTCTCGTCTTGCCTCACAGCTGTCTCGCAGTGGATGCACCATCGGCGTTTGAAGCTCAAGATGTTCAAGACGGAGCTTCTTGTCTTTCCTCCTAAGCCCACCCTTCAACACTCCTTTTCTGTCTCTGTGGACAACATTTCTATTCAACCAGTCCAGCAAGCCCGCAGTCTTGGTTTTATCTTTGACTCTTCTCTGTCGTGTATCCCTCAGATCCAGACCACAGCCAAGGCTTGTAGATTCTTTTTATACAATATTGTCAAAATCCGACCATATCTCTCCGCCTCTACTGCCAAGATCCTGGTCCATGCCCTAGTGATCTCACGACTTGATTACTGTAACGTCCTCCTGGCTGGGCTTCCTCTTTCTCACCTCCGTCCTTTAATCTCTGTCCAGCATTCAGCTGCACGCATTATCACTTCCACCCACCGATCTGACCACATCTCTCCTGTGTTGGCATCCCTTCACTGGTTCCCCCTCCCCTTCCACATTCAGTATAAGCTCCTGCTGTCGACATTTAAAGCCCTCCATGGACTGGCCCCTCCTTACTTATCAGACCTTCTTTCTCCTCACCTTCCCACCAGGGCCCTCCGTTCTGGTAGTCAAGGTCTGCTGTCTCAGCCCAGGATTTCCTCTGCCTCATCCTGGATTCGCCCCTTTTCACTTGCTGCCCCCCACTCCTGGAACCTTCTTCCCCCACAAGTAAGAGCCATCACTTCTTTAACCAGCTTCAAAACGGAGTTGAAAACTATCCTGTTCAGAGTAGCATAATTGCATAATTGTCGCCTACTATTTGATGTTCTCTTGGTGCCTGTTTATCAAACCATTTCCTGTATTGCTATGTACTGTATATGCATTATCCTACTTGAGAGTATGTAGCTTCCCTGGAAAATGATTAACCATCCATTATGAAGCCAAGCCCTCCCTTCAGTCCATCTGCCTTGGTCCAGGCCTTGGAGGTAGAGAGGAACTGCTGGACCTCTTACCGTTTCCCTCCACCACTCCCTTCTCCTTCTGTGTCATGTCTTTTTAGATTGTAGGCCCGAGGGCAGGGAACCGTCTAACTAAAAGGATTGCATTACAGCGCTGTGTAAATTTACAGTGCTTCATAAATAAAGGATAATAATAATAATAATAATAATATAATAATGGTGTGTTGGTGTGTAGGCAACCAGATTTGTTTAACCATGCTGATACTGTGACACATGAGAGAGGTTTAAAAAGGGAGGTGTAGAGAGGGAAGTGGTACTTTGTTTCCCCCTTTACATCTTTTGTAAAATGCCCTCAATTTATCCACGGGTCATATTAAAATCCATGATTTTGGCCTCAAAAACTGCCCTCGATTTATACATGAGGTTGATTTATACATGAGTATATACGGTAAGATTGGAAATCATTAAGGCAGTTAGGATTGCATAACCTAGTTTGCAGAATAAGTGGACTGTGCCCAGTGTCACAATGGAGATCACTAAAGGGAGATGGGAACATCAGTCAGCTGCTTTATAATACTAATAATAAAATATTTATTTATATCCCACCTTTCCCTTCTGGGATCTATGCGGGTAACAACAGTCCAATAAAACAGGTATACAGACAATAATAAAATTTCCCTAATTCCCTTAACCCTCCCTCCTTCTGCTAAAAATCACACACAAACATCAAGATACAATACAATATCCCCAGTACAGTGTACTTAGTTACAAATTTTGTAACTAAAGATTTACACAAGTCGAATTATTCCAAGAGACCTTCAGGAGAGGCAGTGAAAGAGTGAATGGATCAATTTGGTTAATTCAGTTGGAGGTTAGTCTGGAAAGGTCTGCTGGAAGAGATCCGTCTATCACCTTTTAAACGCCTCCAAAGATGTAATATGGCAGATCTCTTCTGGCAGGTCATTCTGTATTTGATAACAGGCACTCCTAGCTGTCGCATCAACCTGGGAAGACAGCCGAACTAACGAATCCAAAAGTACTCCCAAGCTGCGGACACAGTCCTTTAAAGGAAGTGTGACCCCATCCAGGACTGGTGAACAAATCTCCATACCCGGTACAGGGTTTCCTATAGCGAGTACTATAATGGAACATCGGCAATTATGTCCTGATCCACATGAAGCTCTACCAATCTGCAGCAGCACTTTTTAGCTGTTGAGGCAGATGTGAGCTATTTAAAAGGCAATGAAAATTTGTGCAATGACCCTAGTGGAAATAGAAAAGGCTCAGTCTCCCACATATACCATCTTATCTTGACACTCCTATCAAGATACCATATGTACTAAAAATTGTGGGGAAGTGAAATGAATATATCAGTCTCGGACTTAGATTGGTATGCTATTTGGTCATCTACTGTACTGAAGTCAAGATCTGTCACAGACGTGAGTGCACAGACAAGCTTTCAGAAGCCTTCATGAAGAAAAACACCCGGCTGTCTTGGAGCTGTCTGGCTTTCCAGGAACTCTTCCTGCTGCAGCTAACAAACGACACTGAAGCCAGACTTATCACCAAAAGGAGGCACTTATTCTTTATGGCTGTATTTACAAAACGCGAACTTTATCTTGAGCTACACACTATCACCAATCCACCAACAAACAACCAACAACCCACAGAGTGTACTGAGGTCTTAGGCCTTATATAGGCATTTACCATGAGGCCAGTATGCCCAGCCTCTTCCTGTGGTTTTTCCTGTGCCACCTGCATTGCTGTTCCCCAACCAGGAGGACACAGCATGTTTACAAATTGTGCTATGTGCTCTCTGGCACTTCATGACCTTGTGCCATCATTAGTTTCCAAGACACCCAGCTGCATTCAATTGCCTTGTTAGCGAGCTGACAGTGACTTGTAGTTCCCCATGGTCACTGATCACATCTGAACATTTTATACTTAGGACTTTATTTCCTAACAAGATCAGCTTTAACCAGAGAGAACTTTCTAAAGCTAGTACATAAATGGTATTTAACTCCTATTAGAAAACCACAGGTGAGAAATTCTGTATCACCTCTATTGTGGAGCGGTTGTCCAGTCTTGACAGCTGCTCGATTAGAAGTGGCTAGTAATTGGAAAACAGGCTTTGTATCCCCCAATAGCTGGTGGAAAAGAGTTTGGGATCAATGGCTAATGGAGAAATTATCAGAAAATATGAAATATAACTCAACAAAATCAAAGACCCTTTCAGGAAAAATGGCCTCTCCTTATAGATTATATTAATATAAATTTTATATCCATTTCTCCTCCATCTAGCCACTGTTCTCTATGGTCAGATTTGTTTTAAATAATTTAAATTGTATAAAACATTAATAAGGAATACCTTATTAATCTTTAATAAGGAAGAATTTTCAATGATTTGAAATTCTTTATACCATTGACTTATGATTGTAAGATTTTGTATGATATATTTTGAATAAATTTTATTTAAAAAAATTATAAAAAAGGCAATGTTCTGGTGCTGGAGCTTTTCAAAAGAGACACTTCACCCTCTATTGTGGCTGCAGAAGTGCATCCAGGAGAGACTGGAGAGGTAATGGGGGCAAAAAAACAGATTTAGTAGGACACATGTGCCCCAGGTGGTTTGGCAGTGCGCCATATGCAGGGCACCCTCTGTGGTACCAAAGGATTAATATGAGGAGATATAGACAAGCCAAAATAAAGCTGTTTTGGGAAAATGCACCAAAGTCATGCTCCAGTCCTAAAGACTGAAGCGTAGCTTTGGCACAGCTTCTGGCCTCTTAAGATGTGTGTGTCATTTAAACAGCATATCTCCAAGGTGGCCTAAAATAGCTTTATTTTGGCCTGTATGATCAGGCCCATAGTGAGAGGGCAGATGAATAGGAATTCATACAATGCAATAAATGCTCTGTAGGACTCATCTCTTTGCCCTATCTTTACTGCCTTGGGTCAAGATATGTCTTAGGGCTAGATATGGCCCTCCTGGTTACAGGGGCTGCAAAGATTATAAATGTGTGTTTATGTGCCCCTTCAAGTCACCCATCAATTTAAGGTGAACCCATTAATTTCATATGGTTTTTACAGACAAGGAACCCTCAAAGGTGGTTTTGCCAGTTCCTCCCCCTGAAAAATAGCCCACAGTACCTGGTATTCCCTGCTGGTCTCCAGTCCAAGTACTAACCATGGCTCACTGACTCTATATAGCTTTCACAATCCAAGTGTTGTTGGACTACAGCTCCTAGCATTCCTTAGCATTGGCTACACCAGCTAGAGACTGCTGGGATTTTCAGTCCAACAGTAGCTGGAGGGTAATATGTTTTGATAAAGTAACACAGTGGTCCAAAAGTTTCTCAAAATAAGGTTTTGGGTTAAAAAAAAGGAAAAGCTGAATATTGAATGGGACACTAATGTACCTCTCATTTGTATCCTCCATTCATTCCAGTGCATGACAGTCTGCACTGAAGTGAGATGGGGAGAGGGAAAAGGAGAGGGAGGGAGCCAAGAGAGAGAGAGAGAGAGAGAGAATTAATGCACGGAATTAGAAAGAATTAATGCATAGAAAAGGTTTGGACTACAGCTCCCACAATCCCCCCAGCTATAAAACCTGTAGTCCAAACTGATCTTAGCTTGTCTTCTTCCCCGTATCCTCCTCATAAACTATATCACACTATCTTCCCTTCTCTCTCTGGCCAACAGGGAAAAGGGGGATTCTTCCCTGGTATGCATGGATTCATGGGTGCTATTGGGGAGTCTTCCCTGGCATGTATGGATTCGTGGGTGCCATGGGGGATTCTTCCCTGCCACGCATAGATTCATGGCTGTTTACTGTTGAACAAGATCTGTGATAGGTCACGGTGATGAAGATGCACACCGTATGATTGACACTTAAAAACTACAGCCAGGCACTGATAGAACATTTTCCAAGATTGGAGATTCCATTTGAATTGATTCAAATGTAAATCTGAACTGGGTTAGACTAACATGGAGAGCTTTGATCGTGGCAAAATAGTGTGAACCACATTTTGGTTTTGCATCGATGATGCAATTCAGATTTATTTAACTCATAAAAACAGGTTAAATCAGGGGTTGGCAACCCCCGGCCCGCAAGCCACATCCGGCCCGGTGAGGCGGCAGGACCGGCCCCAGCACAGTCCCGCTGCCGCCGCCGCCACAGCACCAATTCCCTGGTTGGGGCCCAGATTTTGCATTGGCTGTGGGCCGGGTGGCGCTCCCCCTCCTCCCCCTCCTCCTCTGCGTGCTCCCGCAGCGGACACCCACCTCCTCCTCTCCCACCCCCTTTGTTTGGGGCGCTGCGCGGCTGCACAGTCCGCCCACTTCCTCCTCCTCCTCTGTGCTGGGCCGCAGGCACTTCCACTGGCCCTGCGTGCACCCTTGCAGGGCCACATGCAGGGCTAATGAGGAGGGCTTCCTCCTCCTGAGTCTGGGGCTGAACAGCCCGCCCCTTCTCCAGGCCGGAGCCTGTGAGAGCAGGCAGGGGGTGGGTCTGTTCCAGCCCCAGTCTGCCCCCATTGACCAGCCAGACTCAGGAGGAGGAGCTCCTCCTCTGTTGGGCCAGGCTGCAGCCAGAGGGCAAAGGAAAGGGCCATTTCCTTTGCCCTTTTTTGGCACCA
>NW_024803358.1:0-8885 GCF_019175285.1 Sceloporus undulatus | reverse complement strand
ATGTAATGGTTTGTCTCTATTTCTCCAGTCTGCACATATCTAAGTTGGTTATTTAGGTTTCTGTTTTATTATGAATGCAGCTTTTTGTCTCATATCCCTGCCACAGGAATCAATGCAATTTCTATTAAACAGAATTTTATATAATGGCGTATGAGTCCCAATTTCACAGACAGGAATAAGGGCTTAAGGATAGATATTCATAAAACCACCAGCCCTAGTTCCTTGTGATGATGAAGAAGATATGAGTACATACCGATGGCTGTACATACTTTCCCATCAACACTTTTCAGAAGTCATTTTTTTCTTGAAAGGTTTTTTTTTAATGAAAACATCCTAATGGTTGTATGTGAAAATCACACTGTGTCAGAAGGAGTAGGAGAAAAGCCTGATAAAGACTAGGTTTTCTTTAAAGAGATTACACCAGCAACACTAATGCAGCCCATCCATCTTTGTACATGTGAAGATTGAGTGGAGATGACTGTGATACCCAGAAATCCAAGAAATCAATAGTGACATAAAATCATAGAATCATAGAGTTGGAAGAGACCACAAGGGCCATTCAGTCCAACCCCCTGCCATGCAGGAAATCTAAATCAAAGCATCCCCGACAGATGGCTATCCACCCTCTGTTTGAAGACCTCCAAGGAAGGAGACTCCACTACACTCCGAGGGAGTTTGTTCCACTGTCAAACAGCCTTTACTGTTCCTCCTAATGTTGAGGTAGAATCTCTTCTCCTGTAGTTTGCATCCATTGTTCTGCCTTCTAGTCTCTGGAGTAGCAAAAACAACCTTGCTCCCTCCTCAATATTACATCCCTTCAAGTATTTAAACAGGGCTATCATATCACCTTTTAACCTTCTCTTCTCCAGGCTAAACATCCCCAGTTCCCTAAGTCATGCCTCATAGGGCCTGGTTTCCAGACCCTTCACCATTTTAGTTGCCCTCCTTTGGACAAGGTCCAGTTTCTCCACATCCTTTTTAAACTGTGGTGCACAGAACAGGACACAGTATTCCAGTTGGGGCCTGACCAAAGCAGAATGGGGTGGCACTATTAATCCCCTTGATCTAGACACTATACTTCTATTGAAGTTGATGCAGCCTAAAATCATATCGGCCTTGTCAGCTGTCGCATCGCACTGCTGACTCATGTTCAACTTGTGGTCTACTTGGACTCCTAGATCCCTTTCACATGTAGTTTCATTCAGCCAGGTGTCCCCAATAGGGATGTAAAGAATATTCTCCAAAATTTGAAAATTAGGAGAAATATGCCTAATTCGACAATTTCGATAACATTTTAGAGAGAAGAAATTCTGAGCAGTTCTCTATCAATGAGTAAGAATTTTGATTGTTAGTCATTTCAAAATGAGGGGGAGAGACAAAACTTTCAACTGACTCTAGGATGGCCAGCATTTGCATATTTTGTGTAAGAAAAGCTACCATTCATCCTGGAGGCTATTTCTTTTGTTAGGATGATTCTCACTCCAACTTTGCTCAGGCAGAGTTTGATTTGAAAAACAAAAGAGAACAAAAGGTGAGGCCTTCTACCCTTTATGCCATGCTCTGACATTCAAATTCTTACAGAAGAGAAGAAATTCAAGTCTCAAAACTTAGCAGGCCAGGAAAGGTCTTGTAAGCTGCTCTGATAGCCTTTTGGCTGAAGAGCTGGGCATAAATTATTATTATTATTTCACTTGCTCTCAGCTTCAACTCCAACTCTGCACCTCTCCCATGGTGATGCAATAATAATAATAATAATAATAATAATAATAATAATAATAGACAAGGAGAGTGCAGAATATCCATGAGTGAGAGAGTGTGACTTACCCAATGTCACCCTGTGGATTTACATGGCTGAGCTGGGATCAGGACTCTAGCCTCCCAGTTCACCCTAGAAATTCACTGGCTGACCTTGGGCAAGTCACATCCTTTCAGCTTCAACTCCAACTCCTAAGTATTCCTTCATGGTAGGTTTTATTCATGGCAGAATTCTTGCCATCACACCCTACTCTGCTCCTAATTGAGGATTCCTGTTTGGCAGAAGAGCATTGCCACTTGGCACCTGACTCCTCCCCTTCTCATCTGTGAGGGTCACACTATCTCAGCTTCAGGGGCATCCCATGGCAAAACTCCTCTTTATGCCAAGAAAACCCTCAGTTTGTCCCATCTTCCAGTGTCATCCTCTAGTATGCCATGTATTCCTATGTGTTACTTCATAGCAGAAGGGGGTTGGACTGGATGGTCCTTGAGTCCCCTCAACTCTAGCATTTCTTGTTGGGGCTTCACAGTTTATTTTTTGAGACTGGGATTCCCCCCCCCCCCTTTTGTGTGTGTGCCTTCAGGGTTTTTAAGCATAGGAATGTTGTTTAAACCTCTGCCAAACTTCCTTTTGACATGGTAATTGAGTTTGAAATGCAAAGTAATTAGCGTAATTATTCGCCTTGTCTTTTATTGTCATTCAGAGAAATCTGTGAAAAATATTTCGCTGGCTGCTGGAAGGGAGAGAAGAAATCACCTTTTGAAAGAGGGATTTGTGGAACGAAGTTCTCCTCAAGCTCTCAATTAATGAGGAGAAAAACATGGGTTTCTTCAATCACTAGTCCCCAATCCTATATCTATGCATTTCATTTTTTTGCCTTAAGTGCAGTACCTTACATTTCTCCTTGTTGAAATTCATTTTGTTAGCTGTGGCCCAACTTTCTAGTCTATTCAGGTCATCTTGAATTTTAATTCTGTCATCTGGCGCATTAGCTATTCCTCCTAATTTGGTGTCATCTGCAAATTTGAGAAGTATCCCTCCAATTCTGTCATCGAAGTCATTGCTAAAGATGTTGAATAGCACTGGGTCCAGGACAGAGCCCTGTGGGACTCCACTGGTCACTTCTCTCCAGGATGAAAAGGAGCCATTGTTGTGTACCCTTTGGGTTCGGCCGGTCAACCAATTGCAAATCCATGTAACAGTTGCCTTGTCTAGCCCACATTCTACAAGCTTGTTTGCAAGAATATCATGGGGGACTTTGTCAAAGGCCTTACTGAAATCAAGATATACTATATCCACAGCATTCCCTTCATCTAGCAAGCTTGTAATTTTATCAAAAAAGAGATCAGGTTTGTCTGGCATGACCTGTCTCTCTGAAACCCATGTTGGCTTTTTGTGATTATGGAATTGCTTTCTAGATGTTCACAGACTCTCTGTTTAATGTTTGTTAATGTCCTCTTTTTTACCTTTTTAAAGATGGGGACATGATATTCTGTGGTTGTGTAATCTATTTGTCAGACCTCTCCAGATGAATCTTTGATCTGCTGGACACACCGTAGTCAACGAGAGACAATGGAAATAGCATTAGTGACAGAGAGACTTTCCAAAAGGACTGGACCTTTGCTTCTGTGGTTGAGGCTGTATTAATAACTTTTGCGGGGGGGGGGGGGGGGCTGATCACAGACTGGGGTGAACACTCATTGACTTGTTTTATTGATCCCATTTTCCTTGCAAACATTGAGGAATACAATATTAAATAAAAAAGAAATGAACATTCAGCTTAATATAGTTTAGTAGAAATAACTAGAAATATTATGAGAAGGCAGAAGATTCAATGGCATGCACTACTTTTTAAATGAAACATGCACTATGTGTGTAAAAGGGGTATTTCTTATCCAATAAGAACTTTATTATATTGCAGGGTATAGAAGGATTCAATGCCCGAAGAATTGTTTGCTTGTAGCCGCTACATCCTATTAAATTAAAATCAACTTTTTGAGCTTTTTTATTCCAAATCATTGGCTTTGTGTCCTTTAAACTGAGGTGAGAAGAAGGTTGATTCCTGTTAACATTGGAAACAATTGTTTGCTTGTAGCCTCTACGTCCTGTTAAATTAAAATCAACTTTTAAAATCCAAAATCATTGCCTTTGTGGTCTTTAAACTGGGGTGAGTAGAAGGTAGATTCCTGTTAACATTGGAAACAATTGCTGTTTTCGCCTCATCATCCCAAATTGTAAGACTGAAATGAAGAAAATATCAGGTAACCTCAAGTGGCAGAAATGCTTCTGTGTTATAGAAGAAAGTCAAGATAAGAAATAAATACTGACAACTACTTGGTATTTAAAAGTAAGGCCTCCCTCTGAGAAGTCTTAGTATTCTTCTCTAAATTTTGCAAAATATCTCTCCACTATGTTTTCAGAGAAGTGGATGGGGAAAAGAATACTCCCCCCACCACCACTGATGCTGAGGAGTTATGTGGAAACAACACCAGGCACAAAACAAAATGGTTTTGCTTCATGGAGTAGAAGAAATGAATTTTGGCACTTGGAATAACATTCAATAGCAATTATGAAGAGGGACGTAATTACTTCTGATTCTTGGTTTTTTAAAATATCGTCCATAAAATTTCACTAGCTTATAGCGAAGAGATAATAGCAAAGAATGTGATGGATGTTATAAATGCAGGCAGTTCTTTTAGAGGTAGAAGGGGATGAGGAATATGGACGCTTTCCCAAATCTGTTGTCTGAAACTCTAGGGTTCAAAAGGCTGTCACTCAAGAAAATGTAACCCAAAATATTTCATTAAAAGGCATGTAGGGGCACCTGCACTGAAACAGAAGATGTTGGTTTGTATTCAGGATGATCTTATTTGTGATGACAGTGCTGCTTGTACTTCTTCCTAATGTTTTAGGCAACTATCACTCTGTTAAATGCAAGATGCATGATATACATGCTCCACTTCACGTGTCTCATCGGTCAGGAGACTTCCTTGTTGGTGTCATTGCTTCTCAAGCTTTCACTGTTTCTGAGCCAACAGCCTTCAATGAAGAAGTCTTGCCAGTATCATCTGACAATATTATGTAATGCTAAGATTTTGATGACATGGAGCTTTGGCTGTATGCATGTTATCTATGCATAAGTATCTACACATGGAGGGAGGGGGCAAATCTGTATCTCAGAACAGAGTCATAATGAATGGAGCTATATATTTATATATTTATAATGAAAATGTGGAGGAGATTGATGAAACCATGTACTATTGCGTTGATGAGAGCGGGAATTTATTATACATGGGGACATCCTATACTTCTGAAATTTCAGAAAGCAGGGAAAAGATTTAGGATTGAATCGGTGGAACAAGGACTACAATTGTTGAAAGATCTTGGGATATATAAAGAAGAAGAAAGAACAACTTGAGAGTCTAAAAAATCTGAAGGAAGTGCAGAAGTAGTTCAGGTTGGAAAGCTCAGAGGAGAAGAACTACTGGGAGCATGTGGAGGAAGCAGATTTCCATAGAGGAAAGGAGAATTTACTGCAATCAAGTTTAAAGTCAAGTTTATTGTTTTTATGAGCACTCGGGGTGGCAGTTTCTTTGGGCCTTGGGATGTCTTCGTCACCCCTCTCCACAGGGGTAGCTTCGGCGACCGGGGCTAGAGCAATGTGCTCTAGCAAGAAGAAGTGGAGAGGTAAATGGGGGAGAGGGAAGGGGAAACAGGGGGAGGAGGGAAAAGGTTGGATATGGGTTGCACAAATTGGAGCCATTGGAGAAAGAAAGGAACAGTACTATGGTAGATAAACTGAAAATTTCAACTTTAAACACCAAAGGTCTTGGTTCAGTGATTAAATGAAGAAGGATTGAAGCTTTATTACAAGGGACTTGACAGATGTTATCTTTATTCAAGATAAAGGAAAGAGGGGGAAATGAACTGAAACTGAACTGGGCAAAGATTACGAGAATGCATTTGGAAGTTCTAAATCAAAGAGGACAGCAATAATACAAAATGCAATTTTGTAATTAATAAGTTAATAAAAGATGATGAAGGAAGATATATAATAGTACAGGGAGAACTAGGTGAGGATAATTATGTATTTGTGAATGTATATGCACTGAATGAAAAATAAGAAGAGTTTTATGAGAGAGTTTTAAAGAAAGTGGAAAAAAATACAAAAACAATATGTGATCATAGCAGGAGACTTTAACATGCAAATGAATAAGATTAAAGACAAATCTATTCCCTCAGTAAAGGATAAACATAGAAATATAACAAATTTAAATAAAATAATGGAAAAAAGGGAATTTATAGATGTCTGGAGACTAGTAAAAGGGGATGAAAAGAAATACACATATTATTCTGCTGTACATAAAACATACTAGAATAGATTACATTTTTGTTTCAAAAGTATGATAACTAAAGTTTTAGATACTGAAATATCAAGTATAAAAGTAAGTGACCATGCTTTGGTGAGTGCAGAAATTCTTATTAAGAAAGATTATGAACAAATAAATAGGTGCAGGTTATATACCAAGATATTAAATTATAAAGATATAGTAGATAAAATTGGAAAGAAATGGCAAGAAATATGGCATATATTATTATTTATTTATTATTAAAATTTATTGAGAAAGTGCTGTCAATTTACACAGCACTATACATACAATCTTTTTAAATCGACGGTTCCCTGCCTGCAGGCTTACAATCTAAAAAGACACGATACAAAAGGAGAAGGGAGTGGTGGTGGGGAAGGGGAATAAATAATAATAATAATAATAATAATAATAATGATGATGATGTGACAAAGGGTTTGTTATGGGATACGATGAAGGCAATAACAAGAGTAATATGTATAAAAGAATCACATAACCTTCGAAAAAGACAGGAAGAAAGAAAAAAGAAATTAGAAACCGATATATAACAATTAGAGAATAAATATATAGTAAATAGAAATAAGCAGACTTATGTGGAATTAAGGGCAAAAAGGGAGGAATTACAAAAGATAGAAACAGATGAAGTACAAGAAAACTTGATTTATTTAAGAAGGGAATATTTCTAATATAGTAATAAAAATTCAAAAATGCTGGCCAGGTCCACACAGAAAAAGAAAATGGAAAGTATGATAAACATTGTAAAGGACAGATCTGGGACGATGTGTAGATTGATGAAAGAAAAAATAAAGATTTTTGAAGAATTTTATAGAGATTCATATCAAGCAGGAAAAAACCCATTAGATAAAATAGGAATTTATGTACAAGAAAATTGGGGACAAAGAATAAAGGAGGAAGATAAAGAATTACTGGAAAAACCCATTGAAAAAGCAGAGATAATGGAGGTAATTAGAAAGTAAAAATTGGAAAAGTCCAGGAATGGATGGTTTGGGACATGAATACTATAAAGTATTTGAAAAGATATTAATCCCAAAGTTGTTAGAATTATATAATGGAATATTACAAGGAGAGAAAATTCCTGCATCATGGTATCAATCACTAGTAATATTAATACCCAAAAACAGATAAAGATCCAACTGATCCAGGGTCATATAGACCTATATAATTAATAAATCAGGACGCAAAGATATTAACGGCAATAATAGCAAATAGAATGAATAAATGTATGTACAAATATATAGGAAAAGATCAATGTGGTTTTGTGAAAGGAAGACAAATGTCTAATCTAGTAGGAAGAGTTTTGAGTAAAATACATGTAATGGGGGGGGATATTAAAAGCAGGAATTTTGGCATTAGATATATTTAAAGCCTTTGAATGTGTGAAATGGCCAACATTAAAAATAATTAGGAAAAAGTTTGGAATGGGAGAAAAAATAAGGGGATTAATAGATCAATTATATTGTAATAATTCAATAAAAGTAATAGTTAATGATGGAATTACAAAGGAAATAAAAGTAATGAGAGATACAAGACAAGTATGCCCGCTTTCACCAATATTATTTGCAATGGTTATAGAAATGTTAGCAAGGAATAGGATTGGGGGAAAAATATATAAAATTAGTTTATTTGCTGACAACACGTTATTAACTATTAGACTTAAAGGATAAAATGGGGAAAATTAAGGAAAATTTGAATCTATTTGGAGAGATAACAGGACTTCAAATTAATTGCAATAAATCAGACATGATGTTATTTAATTATACAAAAAAAAGAAGAATTGGAATTTATGAAACAAAAAAAAGTTAGGGATAAGAATAAAAAGTAATATAAAATATTTTGGAATTAATATAATGAAAGACTTAAAAGAAATGGAAGGGAAATTTTTTTTTTAGTATTATGGAAAGAAGTTGAAAAAAATTAGTAGAATATAAGACAATTAAATTATCATGATTTGGAAGAATAGCGTTAGTCAAAATGAAAATTATACCAAAACTAATTTTTTTACTCAGAATGATACCACTAAAAATATCAGAGTTAGAATTAAGTAAATGGCAACAGTTACTAAATGTATATTGTAATGGAGGAAAAAGAAGTAGATTAAATAAACAATTATGGTATGAGTCTCAGAAAAAAGGAGGGCTAGGCATCCCTAATATAAAAGGATATTATGAAGCCAACCACTTAAGATATGTAGTAGAAGGTATGTTGGATATACCAGATTTGGATTGGTTAGAAATGGGGGGAAAACAGATAGATATGAAAATAAAGAAAATTTTCTTTAAAGAAATTAGTAGGAAAGAAATTAAAGAAATTAAAAACCCATTGATCAAAAATATATTAGAAATTTTGACTAAATATAAAAAAGGATTAATGAATGAAAACTCAATGATAACTCCAATAATAATGGAAAAACCTTCCCCAAAAAATTAAAAGACTTATTAGATAAAGAATTAAAGGAAAGGAAAATAGATAAAATGGAAAATTGAATGGATTTAAAAATAGGAAAAGAAAATATAAAAGAAAAACTAAGGGGAATAAATATGTCTTGGTTACATTTTATGCAAATAGAACAATGGTTTAAAAATTGGAAGAAAAAAATATAGAAAATGGAAAATATACACAATTTGAACAAATAGTTCAGAAAGGAAAAGAAATGGAGGAAAATGAAAATATGAAAGGTATAACTAGCAAAATTTATAAAATATTAATGGAGAATAAGAGGAAAAAATTAAATCAAATTATTT
>NW_024803357.1:0-8889 GCF_019175285.1 Sceloporus undulatus | reverse complement strand
ATGGATAGACACACATATAGATATAGTTATCTGCTCTTTTGGACTATCTTTGTGGGCATGACTATAGACACTGTGAGCTCCTGTCCCACTGCACCACAGAGAAAAGGTATTTCCTAATTTAATTTAAAACTGGTTCATAGTAAGGTAAAAGTCCAGATTTGCTGTGGAGCAGATGTTTGGGGCTGAATACTCTTAAACTGTGACACTGGAATTTCTATGAATAGTTCTGTGAAACAGTTATTGTTTCCTGTTGCCATAAAAGTGTTTAAAGAACATTTGTGGTAACTTTTAAATAGCACATAATGAATGGAAATGTATCCTAAAGAATAATATTCATTAAAATGTGGTGGTGTGGAGAACAAGGTGACTTGTTCTCATTGCTAGAATATCATTAGTAAGAATGAACAAAACGTGAAAATTTTCTTTACCAACTCAACCTGTGATGTTCAAATTTTGTTCAAAGGGCAACATTATTTAAATACAGTACGAACCTCATATCTACAGGACCAGTACTCATGGTTTCACTTACCCATGTCTGAAAAACTATGGTCTCTCTAGGTCTTATAGCGTAATTTTATAACATGCTTTTGGTGGATGTTGATCATAAAGTTGCACTGGAGAGTCCTCTTGAAGAGTTTTCGTAGCCAGATTAATTCAGAGAAAGTTTGCCATTGTCTTTGTCTTAGGCTGTGAGAGTGTGACTTCTTCAAGGTCACTCAGTGAATTTCCATGGCTGCATGAAGATTCAGACCCTAGTTTCTCATTGTCCAGGTCCAACATTTCAGCCACTGTAGATTATTTAACTATGGCTTCTGGTATTTTATAGCCTAGATTAGGAGTCCAGGCAAATAACCTTGTAGCAGTATAATGAAGAACTGTTATGGGGCCCAAGTGTTGAACTAAGTGTTGTTCAAGCATAAAATACACTGGGTGATCTCTGGCCAGTCTTTACTTCTCTGACTAATCTACCTCACAGAGTTTAAATGAAGATAAAGTGAGGAAATAATTTCCTGGGTTTATTGCCACAAATAAAAGTAGTAATAATACATTTTGCTTTCCATAGCCATAATTTTTTAGCAACGGATTCAACCCTCCATGGCATGAAAATATTTAAAAAAAAATTCCAAAAAGCAAGCCTTGATTTTGCCATTTTATATGGGATCCCATTTTACTATGGCTTGCATTTAATAGGACTTGAACATCTATGGATTTTGGTATCCACAGGGAGTCCTGGAATAAAGCCCCAGTGGATAACCAGGGCCCACTGTACTTAATAAGTACAGTGTTTACCTAGTAGGGCTGCTCATGCATTTTTGACATGTCAGGCAGAAAGAAAAATATTAAATATTAAAAATATTAAATTTTTTTGCAGTAAGTAGGCAGTAGAGAGTTTATTTCTTGATTTTTTTTAAAAAAGTGTATTCTAAGTATTGAAATCATTCCAAGAAAGAGAGAGAGAAGTAAGTAGCACACACACACACACACACACACACATATATATGGAATTTACTTCTACTCTTTTTGGGTGTGGAGAATCTATCTATCTATCTATCTATCTATCTATCTATCTATCTATCTATCTATCTATCTATCTATCATAACATTTGATGATGATGATGATGATGATGATTATCTATCTATCTATCTATCTATCTATCTATAATAACATTTGATGATGATGATGATGATGATGATGATGATGATGATGATGATGTGATCAACTTATTATGGTCATAAGGTTTTCTTTGGCAAGGAAATTCAGAGGAAATTTTGCCAGTTCCTCCACCTGAAATATAGTCTACAGCACATGATTTTCATTGGTGGTCTCCCATCCAAGTATTAACTAGGGCTGACCCTTCTTAGCTTCCAAGTTAATACAGGATCTGATGCCTTTAGGGTATTTAGGCAGGCTGCTCCAAATGGACCAAAGGCAAATAAGCATGTATCATCTCCAAGCAGAAAGGCTGCTCTTGCACAAAACCTCTTTAACCTATTTGTCTAAAATTTGGCAGCTCGACAGTCTAACAAGAGGCATGTTTTTTCAGTTCCTTCCATGGGTCTCACTTTTTAGGATTTATCAATTTATGAAAAAAATATTTACATTTTGTTCAGCCAGTGTCAGTAGAGGAAAAACAGGATTAGACCAGGTACACTGGATTTTCTAGCTGTTCAAGGAATAGCAAATTCATATGCTGATCACATTGCAATAGTAGATAAGATAATTATACTGGTCAATGACTGAATAAACAGATTGATTGATGATTGATTGACGATAGATGAGATAATTCACATCCATAATTTGCCTAAAACTTATTGCTGCTGCATGTAAAATAACTTCAGCATATGTGTTTATTAGAAAGAAATAATGAAAGACACTGCCTTAACATTGCTCGAGCAAAAATGGTGTTGCATTCCTTCCTTGCGTATAGTTGAAAGCTGTTTTTTTGCTAGCATTATAGTACTTGAAACAGTGAATGACATCATTGAATACTTTTCTTGGTAAATATTTAGTTTCATGCCTAGCTTCTAGATAAGAGAAGAAAACGTATCTTAAAAACCTATCAACACAGCCTTTAATTAAATGCCATGCCTGCTGCTCTTTGTTCACTATAAAATAAGTCGCTGAGAACCTAAGCAATTGAATTTGACATAAAAGTGTTAATGCCTGTAAATCTGCAAGCTAGTTATGGTTGCAGTTCTCAAAAAGCTGAGATCGACTACTCTGAGCAATGCCAGTTGAGCTGGATCCATAAATGTTATTACCTTTAAAAGCCATTGCTCTATTGGGTTATTCTGTTGGCTTTGTTGGTTACGTACATGATTATTATCATTATTCACTTTCATTCTGCATTTTTTCCAAGACTTCCATAACCTTTCTTAAATGTCTTTTCATTTTTATGAGAGAACATCAATAGTTCTGCTTCAGTATCTTTATTGTATATAGGCTACACCATTGAGAATGTGCATTAAATCATTTCTATGAAGCAAAAATGGAATTTGGTGAGAAGAAATGGAGGAAGCTTCTTTCCTCCTCCAAAGGCTTCTCATTATATTTAAAAGTTAACATCGATCCTAACACTATTACTTTGTCCTTTCTTAAAACTTTGGCTTTTTCAGCATCTAGAATGATGCTTAAACTATCATTTGAAGTATATCCTCTTAAATTAGGGATTAATATTTGGTAATGCAACAATAGCCTCAAACACACACATTCTTCCTAAACTGAATCAAGTGCATTCCTTACCAAGAGAATTCAAAGACAACAAGTGGAATGTCACAGCTGAGAATGTATGAGGTTATAAGTAATCACTGCCAAATTCAATGGAATTTACTCCCAGAAAAAAACATGTTGGATTGCAGCTATGGTCTGTAAACTTTGCTATGCGGTAGTTAGTAGTAGTTGGTTTGCTTTTTAATTTATTTGGGATGTCTGTAACAGATGATGGAGTTTTAAACTTGAGTCTTATCTTCTTTGACTATAAATAATATAAAAGTGGAATAGAGAAATTAATATATATGATATGTATAGCACTCATTACAGATATACATGTATCTAAATAATTAGCTTTCAGAGCTTGGAGACATTACTTTTTTGGACTGCAGCTCTCAGAATCCCCAACCAGTATGGCCAGTGGTCATATTGGCTGGGGATTCTGGAGGTTCTACAGGGGGAAAAAACTTTCCTAAGCTCTGAAAGCTTTATGGTACTCCTCTACAACAAGACCAAGCATTCAACTGGGATGGTATAGTGGTTTGATAGTTGGACTGGGACCCTGAGAGGCCAGAGTTCAAATCACCATTTGGCCATGGAAACCTACTGGGTGACCTTGAGCAAATCACGGCCTCAGGCCTGAAACACATGGGCAAAATGATGTGGCTTCAGGGTGCATTGGGGGCATGCCGTTTACATGATGCATGCCTCAAATGTGGCCTGAAGCTGTGCCAATGCCATGTCATTTGCAAAGAACCAGGCCAAGAAGGAGTGGCTAGAATCCGCTCCTTCCAGCAGCCCAGTTCAGGACCACAGCACTGGCCTGAATTGGGACTGGGTAAGTGTGGTTGCTGTGGTCCTAGCACAAATGGCACTGGCGTGGTCTGCCACCGCTCTGTTTGGCCCATTTTGGTCCTTAGTCTCAGCCTCAGAGTCTCAGCCTCAGAAGAAGGCAAAGTCAAAACACCTCTGAACAAATTCTGCTAAGAAAAACCTATGATAGGTTTAGCTTAGAGTTGCCATAAGTCGGAAATGACTTCAAGGCACACAACAGCAACAGTGTTAACCATATAGAAGTTTTACTGTGCCCCTATGTAAATTAATTGCATTTCTCAGATTAGGTCCATCAAAGTAATGAAATAGTTGCCTGCTATTGTCCCAAACAATCACTCATTCTCTCCCCTTCTGTCTTTCTTCTTTTAATAATGTACGAGATAAATCCATCAGACCAGCAGTAGAGATGTAATGCACACTCCCAAATTGTTTCCTCCTTGGCAAGAAATTGTCTAGTCCTTGACATATTGAAAAACCCTGTAAAAAACAAACCCTTGTGAGATATTTTGCATATTGGGAACTTGTGTGTGTTTGTGGGGGGGGGATTTGTACAAAACCCTTAGTTTTCCACTTTCAGCATGAAACCTTTTTGGAGGCACCAAAATGTTGTGGGTTTTGGGGTTTTTTTTTTTTTTGTATAAATAATTTTTTCACAACAAGTCCCTGAAATAATAAAAATAATTGAAAATTGTGTAGAAATTCCTCTTTCCCAGCATGGAGAAAGTTCTTGAAATTTTTAATTATTGCATATGAAAATGAAACAAGTGAAGATTTATTTATTTATTTTTAAAGAATTTTATTAGGTTAAAAACATTATCAACATACAATACATGTTTTACATACAATACAATACAATATATACATACATACCTACAAAACATAATTCAAGTGAAGATTTATAAGAGACATACAATTTTCATTGGTGGTCCCATCTCTCTGGAACTCTCTTCTGAAACACACACACACACACACACACTAAATTTTGAACTAGTTTCCATTCCTTCTCTACCTGTGCTCTGTATAATCAACATGAAAGCTAGATTCTTGCTACTATCTTACAGTTCCACAACAGTACTTCTGTGTTGGAATAAGGTTATTATTTCAATGATGTGTTAACTATACTTAGAATGACAATTTGCTTTGGCAGAAAAAAAAGTTACATAAGCCTGTACTCTGTGTGTGTGTGTGTGTGTGTGTGTGTGTGTGTGTATATATATATATATATATATGGTTATACAATATTCTGTATTCTTGATTGTCTTATTTAGTGCTTCATAGAATATTATAGTAACTGTTGGGGAAAAACATTAAAAGATATCAAAAACACAAAGGTGAAAGAAGCAACTGCTGTTATCATAACATATCTTTATTTTTGTATTCTTTGGAGAGTGATAGATTTTAAGTACCAGATCTTGGAAGGTCAGAAGGGTCAACCCTAGTTAATACTTGGATAGGAGACAGATACTGGGTGCTGTAGGGTATATTTCAGAGGCAGGAACTAGCAAAACCACATCTAAGTATTACTTGATTAAGAAAAATGTTTGAAATTCATAGGGTTGCCATAAGTGAAGTTGCATTGCATACACACAGAAACATAAACAGGGAGTGACAGAGATAGTTTAGTTTGATTTTGGTTTTATATCCCCCCCCCGCCCCAAATTGTGGAAAATTATTGCTAAATTGTAGGGTATCTCAGAGAGCAGGATTTCAGGGAACGTCATTGGCAATATTTATATGTTTGGAGTTTATACTGGGAATTGCAGCAAGGTATTTGAGCATGACTATCCTACCACATTAATTCAATCGCCAAAAGCTTAAATTAGGTTTGCATCCATTGTTAAAGGCCAAGGAAACAACAAATTAATTCCTGCCTGTAGAGGAGCTGATAGAAAGTGAAGGATGAAGTAAAATATTTACAAGAAATACATTCAATCAAGGCAAGAGTATTCTTATTAACTTCTGGCATCATTCTGATTTTCACTGTAATGTGTAACACATAATGCTCCTGGGAGGCAAGATTGTAAGGTGCTATTGAATTAAGAGATTGCATTGTCTTTGATGAAGAGCTTAGCAATGAATAGCTAAAGAATAAGATGATATACATGTCAATAGCTTCTAATCACTGGAACCTTTAAACTACTTTCATATGAAGCAGTCATTCATGAGGCAAATGTTGAAAAACAGTCTGGTGTGGAGATAAAGTGTTGAAGTAGAACTTGGGAGAGTTAGGTTCTATGCCTTATTGACCCGTGACAATTACTGTGTGACCTTACTCAACCTGAACAATTTCAAAGGCTTACTGTGTTGAGAGAGCAGGAAAGGGAGGAAAAATGGCTCATTGGAGGAAAATCCAAATATAAATATTACTAGATAACACAATAAAAAATAATAAACATAGACAAACATTCCCAATCTGGTCTAACTGTCTCTCGGTTTAACATTCCCCACAGAGGTATAAGAATAAAATCGGAGCAAATAGAACCACACACATTACCTGTTTGCCATTGGATGACAAGACAGCTACAAAAAGTAATAAACACAATAAGTAAATTAAACTATCCCAAGATTGGTGTCAACACAAAGACAAATATATTGACCTGATAACAGCAGAAGGAGTGATTACAATGGGCATTTCCCCACCATCCTAGTCAGGGGATTCACATAACATTTTCCCTCCAAATGAAGATATATTCAAGGGTTGTCAAGATTGTTTACATGCAGAACAAATGTATTGGATGAAACAGAGATGAATTACAGAAAACGACAGCTGATATAAATCAGTGACTGAAATTGATGGTGGAATGAATGAGAATGAACTAACTGAAATTCAAATCTGGACAATAACAATGACAACAACAACAACAACAACAACAACAAGAGGAGCTATCAGTTAGGAAGAGTGTGGTCTAGGAAGAGGGTGTCAGCTTGTTCTAGATGGAGTTGTACTGAGTTAAAAAGGTTCAAAGTTGCAGTGGTTTATCGGTTGGTATTATATTAATTTATTGTTGTTTTAACTAGTTATTGTGGTTTTAATTTAGATATGGAGTTTAATAACTTTTTAAGGGGGGGAGGGAAATATATTGTTTTTATGCTGTATGTTATTTTAATGTTGTAAACCGCCCGGATTGGTTCACCACAGGGCGGTATATAAATAAAAAATTATTATTATTATTATTATTATTATTATTTATTATTATTATTATTATTATTATTATTATTAAGCTTGAGAATTCTCCTTTGGTGTGTGCCCACATCCCCAAATCTAAGATGTCCTCAGGCATCAGTTATTCCCTAGAGTGTTTTTGCTCAGCTGTGTCCACCCCTAGTATGCTCATAAGAAGCCAAAGCCCTGCATGTATTGGTTACATCTTGACTGGAGTAGTGCAATACATTTGGCATGGAGTAGCCTCCCCCCCCCACCACCACCAAATGTACTGGTGACTGCAAAATACAATTTCTAGAGGTTTGACTGAGGAAAAGTTCTGGAAATCTGTATCCCTTTTATTGTATTCATATCCAAGTGCAATTCAAGGTGCTGAGTATTAGCTTTTAAACCATAAATGCATTGGAAGGGACCTGAATTCTTGAAGGAGCATATGTTCCCATGTGAATCTTTGTTGTTCTTAACCTCAGTCAAGTCAGTTTGACTTATGGAGACCCTATGAATGAGAGACCTCCAAAGTGCCTTAGCATCAAGAGCCCTTCTCAGCCCATGGCTTCCTTGATTGAGTCTAACCATGTGTAATGCAATCACCCTCTTTTCCTACTGCCTTAAAACACTATTCTCTTTTCTAATGAGTTATGTCTTCTCATGATATGACCAAAGTATGACAGTCTCAGTTTAGTCATCTTAGCTTCTAAGGAGAGTTCGGGCTTGATTTGCTCTAGGACCCATTTATTTGGCTTTTTAGTAATTCATGGTATCTGTTCAACTATTTACCAGCAGCACATTTCTAATGAATTGATTTTCTTCCTATCAGCTTTCTTCACTTTCCAGCCTTCACCAGTAAATAAATAAATGATACAGAAGTGATTGGGATTGTCACTTTTTGTTACCACTTGTCTTGGTAGTATGGCCACCAAGGGTCAGGAGGTTCTGAAAATGGTTCTCTGATCCTTCATGCATGCCAGTCCCTGAAAGCAGGGTAATATTCCCACCACATTCCCTCCCAGTTTTTCAAATATCTTGCAATAATTTGAAAGAGGAAGGCTAGAGATAGAAGTGGGGTGGACCATGTAAGAACTTTAGTGGGCATTCTCCCCCCCCCCCCCTTTCATCCAACTGGCACAATTTAAAGCTGTCATTGAGATATGTTGCTGAATGGCAAAGTGTCAGTGTTTCTGAGAATGAATATCTGGGGATGCATTAATCAGGATTAGTAACGCTTTACACTTTGCTGCAGTATTAGTGCGTTTGGAAAGCTTCGGAGAAATTTGGAATTTTCTTTTGAATGACCCACAACTACTCTTAAAAATGTGCTGTCTATGCTAACAATAATTTGGGCTGAGATAAAATGATAATACATGGTGGATAGTAGCAAAAACAAACAAACAAACAAACAAACAACAACAAACACCAAAACAAAATCTCCCAAGCAATCCTGGGCAGTTCTATCAACCAATCTGGCTGTGGTTGTGCCAGTCACTGTGCTACACTGTCTAGGGTCAATCAAGGCTGTGTTTCTAGCTAAAATAATCCAACAAGAGTAGCATTTTTGACAAATCGATTACCTTTACACTGAGAGCATTGAATGGGCCATTAAAGGGGACATTTCGTTTGGGTAGGTAGTATGTTGCAGTCATTCCACACACCCATCCTTCTCACCATTCATTCTTGTCACCTA
>NW_024803356.1:0-8891 GCF_019175285.1 Sceloporus undulatus | reverse complement strand
TTCGAGATCATCTTTCAACATGCCTAACAAAAATATTTTTGGATCCATTTCCAATGTAATATTAAAATTCTTTCCATTTCTTTATGTATTTTTCTCCAAAATTTCTTAACCCGATGACATTCCCACCACATATGAAACATGGTACCTAAGCTTTTATTACAATTCCAGCAATCCTCTTTACTATTTTTATATATTTTAGATACCTTCTCTGGTGTTAGATACCATCTAAATTGTATCTTGTAGTATTGTTCTCTTATTCCGTAGCGTAAGGTATATTTGATCCTTATTTTCCAATTTTTTCCCCATTCTTCCAATAATATAGACTGTCCGATATCCTTTGCCCAGTTTATCATATATTGTTTGATAGGTTCAGACTCCATTTCAATGCTTAACAATATTTTATAGAGTTTATAGATAATATGTTGGTTTTCTAAAATTAACACTTTTTCAAGCTCTGTTTCTTCCTTCTCAATTCTGAACAGCTTTTGATCTGTTCAAAACCTGTCATGTATTTGTCTGTATAGAAACAAGTTGTTTTCATATCCTTCCTGTGTTAATTCTTCTATTGATTTGATTTTCTCATCTCCTTTTCCTTTTTTTAAGAAGTCTTTATATGTGGGCCAATTATCTTGCTTTAATCTTTCTCTTGCAAAGAAACCTTCGTTCGTTGATGTCCATCTTGGTATTCCTCTTATTAATTTGTTTTTGTATTTTAACAATATCCTTAATAAATGTTTATGACTAAAGTGATCGTTGAATTGCTTATTTACTTTAACTCTGTCATACATCATATATGCATACCATCCATAAACGAAATCAAATCCTTCCAATTGCAAAATTTTCTCCTCTTCCAATCTTATCCATTGTTTAACCCAATCAAGACAGCATGCATGGTAGTAAATTCTTAAATTTGGTATACTCAATCCTCTTTTATCTCTTGTTTCTTGCATAGTTATCATCTTAATTCTGGGCTTTTTCTGGTTCCATATAAAGTTTGTTAAATCTTTTTCCAATGCTTTAAAGGGAATGTCATTTTGAATTATTGGTAACGATTGAAATAAGTACATTATTTTGGGTAAGACGTTCATTTTTATGGTGGAGATCCTTCCCAACCAAGACAGATTCAATTTCGACCATTTCTGTAACTCTGTTTTGATTTCCTGCTACACTTTCCCATAATTGTTTTTGAATAATTCGGAATTTTTAGTGGTTATGTTTAATCCTAAGTATTTCACCTTTTTAAAAAATATTCAGGCCTGATTTTTCTGTAAATTCTTCTTGTTGTTTTTTGTTCATATTCATTACTAGAACGTTGGTTTTCTTTTCATTTATTTTCAGAACTGCATAATTTCCGAATTGTTTTATAGTTGTCAAAAGTTTTGTAACACTTTCCAGAGGATTGGATAGAGTTATCACCATGTTGTCAGCATATGATTTAATTTTGTGTTCAAACTTCTTATAATTATAATAATAATAAATTGTTTATTTATAAACCGCTTTTCCCAGGATCAAAGCGGTGTACAACATATCAATAAAAACAATATCACGAGTAACATATTAAAAATATACATTAATACAAACTGAATCCAAAACATTAGGTAAAAACATACAGTTTAACATTATTAAAATCCTAAATATCGGTACAATACAGTCAATAGGGGGAAAACATTATTACAAGGAATTGGGAGGGTAGGCTTGTAGGAAGAAATGGGTTTTTAATGCCTTTTTGAAGGCTTCAACTGTTCAGCTAAGGCGGATCTCCTCAGGTAAGGCATTCCAAAGAGAAGGCGCTACTGCTGTAAAGGCCCTTTGCTGGGTAGTCGCCAATCTCACCTTACGGTGATTAAGTAGTAATTTACCAGTTGTTCTGAGAGTGCGGGGTGGATTATGCAGGGAGAAGTGTTCCCTTAAGTAACCTGGGCCCAAGCCATTTAGGGCTTTAAAGGTAATAACCAACACTTTGTACTGAGACCGGAAACGGATTAGCAGCCAGTGAAGAGATTTTAAGACAAGTGTTATATGGTTGGACCAAACAGTCCCCGTAATTAACCTGGCTGCTGCATTTTGAATCAATTGAAGTTTCCGAACCTGATACAAAGGTAGCCCCATGTAGAGCGCATTGCAGAAATCCAAACGAGAGGTTACCAGTGCATGTACTACCTTTTCTAGGTCCCCCCCTGGTCCAGACAGGGACGTAGTTGGCGTATCAGCCGAAGCTGATACCAAGCACTCCTGGCCATCACATGTACTTGAGATGATAACTGCAGAGATGGATCCAGGAGTACTCCCAAACTACGAACAGTGTCCTTTAGGGGAAGTTTAATCCCATCTAGGACAGAATGGCAAATTTCCTTGCCTGGGCTAGGGGAACCTATCATGAGTACCTCTGTTTTCTCTGGATTCAGTCTGTTTTTCCTCATCCAGCCCATTACTGCCCCCAGGCAGGCATCGAGAGGAGAGATGCCATCCTTAGTCACTGTATCAGTCGGAGACATGGAGAGATAGATCTGGGTGTCATCAGCGTACTGATAACACCGCGCTCCATGGCTCCGGATGATCTCTCCCAGCGGCTTCATGTAAATGTTAAATAGCATGGGGGACAGAATGGTGCCCTGAGGGACGCCAGATGTAAGCTCTCTTTTACGAGAACAACTGTCCCCCAGCCTCACCATCTGGAACCTTCTTGAGAGATAGGACCGGAACCACTGGAGCACAGTGCCCCCGATACCAAATTCTCTCAGGCGTTCCAGAAGGATACCATGGTCGATGGTATCGAAGGCCTCTGAGATGTCCAAGAGCACCAACAGAGTTATATCTCCTCTGTCGGTGGCCAGACGGAGGTCATCGACTAAGGCAACCATGGCAGTCTCAATTCCGTAACCCGCCCTGAAGCCAGTTTGAAATGGGTCAAAATAATCAGTTTCATCCAAGACCATCTGGAGCTGAAAGGCGACTGCCCTCTCAATCACCTTGCCCAAAAATGGTAATAGGAAGACTGGTCTATAATTGCTCATAGATAGGGGATCTAGGGAAGGTTTCTTCAATAAAGGCTTTACAACTGCCTGTTTCAATGAAGATGGAACAATACCTTCCCGGAGAGATGTATTTATTATCAGTTGGAGAGCGAATTTTATAACATCTCCTCCCTGCACGGTCAACCATGAAGGACAAGGGTCAAGAGGGCAAGTCGTCTATTTCACGCATCCAAGGAGCTTGTCCACGTCCTTGGTACTCACAAACTCAAATTGATCCAGAATAACCTTGTTACCAGAGGCACTGGATGCCTCTACTAAAGGTTCTGCTCAAAAACTGGCGTCCAGATCAGCCCTTATCTGAAGACTTTGTCAGCAAAGAAGTTGTTAAAAGCGTCACAGCAGGCAATTGTTGGTTCAAGTAAAGGGTTCTGGGTGGCCGGGGGTTGAGTTAATTCCCTGACCACCTTGAACAGCTCTGCCAGACGAGACTCTGCTGACGCAATCCGTGCAGCACAGAACGCATTCCTAGCTGCACTGACTGCCACTCTGTAGGAACGCAACATGTTCTCATGGAGTGTTCTGTCAGATAAGTTCTGATGTTTCCGCCAGTAGCGCTCTAGTCGTTGCGCAGCCCACTTCATCTGGCGAAGGTCTTCCATATACCAGGGTCTTTTCTTTGAAGCGGGCCGGCAAGGACACTCGAGAGCGATACTGTCTATAGCCCCGGTTAGATTCCTATCCCAGTTATCGACCAGGATTTCGACAGTGTCACCATCGTTCCCAAATATAGAACCCTCTAGAGCGTCTTGGAACCTTTTGGGTTCCATCAGCCTTTGAGCGCGGACCATTTTAATGGGTCCTCCACCCCCGAGGGGTTTATGGATGGTGGCTGTCAGTCCTATCTTGACCAGGAAATGGTCCATCCATGACAAGAGGGAAATAGCATTTATTTCCACCCACGGACAGTCTCAGACCGTACTGAAGACTACATCAAGTGTATTACCAGCACAATGAGTTGGCCCTGAAACCAACTGGTACAGGCCCATGGCTGTTATGGATTCCATGAACAACTGAGCTGCACCTGTTAGATCTGTTGAGCCGGTCTCGAAGGGGATGTTGAGGTCCCCCAAGACAAGCAGCCTGGGGGACTCCAACACCAGCTCTGAGACCAGCTGTGTCAGCTCGGCCAGGGAGTCTGTTAGGTTACGGAGTGGACGATAAACCAACAGAATTCCTAGACTGTCCTTGGCTTTCAGAGTCAGGTAAATGCACTCGATGTGTCTCAGTTTCAGTACCGAGTTCCTAATCAAGGTGATGTGACTTTTATGGACCACTGCCACTCCTCTCCCTCGCCCACTTTCCCTAACCTGCTCTTTCAACGTATACCCGTCTGGGAGGGCCTTGGCCCAAGTTATAGAGCTGTCCTCCCCCAGCCAGGTTTCCGCAATACATGCCAGGTCGGAAGCTTGCTTATCTAAGAGGTCATATATAATATGAGATTTGTTCTTCACCGACCTGGCATTACAAAGAAGCAAGGTAAGGGAGTGTGGTATGCTTGGGACGAACCTTGGTTCTTTTGGGCTAACAGGGTGACAGGAAGATGGGATAGGTATTAAGTATCGATCTCAACTTCCTTCAACTATCTTTGTCGGCCTGTTAACGCCATACCTCCCCATACCCCGCACAACTCTTATAGGAGCACCACAGTTGTTATCGCTTCCTACATTAATACTATTAGACTCCATACTCGTATCAGTGGTCTCTTCCAAATAATCTTCCAATTGCTGTTTTTGTTGTAATTGTGGCTTTTATAATACAAAGCAGGAAGGCCGTCTGGTCCTCGGGATTTGCCTAATTTCATTTTCCTAATTACTTCTGAAATCTCATTAATAGTAATGTCTTTATTTAATTCAATTCTTTGTGCTTCATCGATTGATATTATTTCCTGGCTATTAAGAAAGTTTCTGATTTCTTCCTTCTTTATTTTAGATTGTGTTAATAGTTTTTGAAAATATTTCAGGAAAGCTTTTTTTTATTTTTTGTTGATCAGTTTGGATTTTCTTCCTGTCCTTTATTTTCAAAATTGTTTTCTTTTCAGCATTCTTCCTGAGTTTCCAAACCAACCACTTTCCTGGTTTGTTAGCTGTTTCAAAGAATTTTTGTTTGGCATATCTGATCTTCTTTTCTGTTTCTTCAACAAGAATTATGGAGATCTGTTTCTGGATCATTTTTATTTCTTCTAACAAATCTTTTTTCTCGGGATTCTTTTTCAGTTGACTTTCTTTCTTTTTGATTTCTTGTAATAATAAATTTAGTTTATTTCCTTGTTTTTTTCTCTTCTCAGTACTTTTTTTGTGTAAAGAACCCTCGCATTACTGCCTTTGAAGTGTCCCATACGATTTGTGTCCTGACTTCATTGCCCATATTTTCTTTAAAGTAAAATTTCAAATGTTCTTGTGCTTCTTTTAATATATTTTCATCTCTTAAAAGTGATTCTTCTAGTCTCCAATTATGTTCTTTGGGTAGATTTTTAATTTCTAATACAATAGGGTGGTGATCTGAAGTAATCTTCAGTAATATTTCTATTTCTATTTTTGAGTCTTTGGAGTTAGTGATATCGAAATCATAAAAAGATCAATTCTGGACCATGACTTTTGTACTTCAGTATAATATGTATATTCTTTTGCAGTCCCATTTGTCACTCTCCATGCGTCCATTAGTGACATGGTATCTTTTATTTTGAAAAAGGATCTTGGAAGTTTACCTTGCACTTTCTTTATTACTTTTACAGGCTATCTCCTCTAGTAAACCTGGGAAATCTCCAGGCCCAGATGGGTTTATAAATGAGTTTTATAAAATTTGTGAAGACCAAATAAAACAACCATTAGTGAAGGTGATCAATGAGGTTAGGATTAGTAAATTACCCCAAACATGGAAGCAATCCAATATGATTTTAATACCAAAAGAAGGGAAAGATTTATTGAGCCCAAAAAATTATAGACTTATTTCATTGTTGAATTCTGATTATAAATTGTTTGTAGATGAAGGGAATACTGTGGATATAGTATATCTTGATTTCAGTAAGGCCTTTGACAAAGTTCCCCATGACATTCTCGCAAACAAGCTTGTAAAATGTGGGCTAGACAAGGCAACTGTTAAGTGGATTTGTAACTGGTTGACCAGACGAATCCAAAGGGTGCTCAACAATGGCTCTTTTTCATCCGGGAGAGAAGTGACCAGTGGAGTCCTACAGGGCACTGTCCTGGGCCCAGTGCTATTCAACATCTTTATCAATGACTTGGAGGAAAAAATTGGGGGAATACTTATCAAATTTGCAGATGACACCAAAATTAGGAGGAATAGCTAATACTCCAGAGGACAGGACCAACATTCAAAATGACCTGTATAGACTAGAATGTTGGGCCACAGCTAACAGAATGAACTTCAACAGGGAGAAATACAAGGTACTGCACTTAGGGCGAAAAAATGAAATGCACAGATATAGGCTGGGGGACACCTGGCTTAAGGAGACAACATGTGAAAGGGATCTAGGAGTCCAAGTAGACCACAAGTTGAACATGAGTCAACAGTGCGATGCGGCAGCTAACAAGGCCAATGCGATTTTAGGCTGCATCAATAGAAGTATAGTGTCTAGATCAAGAGAAATAATAGTGCCACTATATTCTGCTCTGGTCAGGCCCCACCTGGAATATTGTGTCCAGTTCTGGGCGCCACAATTCAAAAAGGACATTGAGAAACTGGAGCGTGTCCAAAGGAGGGCGACTAAAATGGTGAAAGGTCTGGAAACCATGCCCTATGAGGAACGACTCAGGGAGCTGGGGATGTTTAGCCAGGAGAAGAGAAGGTTAAGAGGTGATATGATAGCCCTATTTAAATATTTGAAGGGATGTAATATTGAGGAGGGAGCAAGCTTGTTTTCTGCTGCTCCAGAGACTAGGACCCGGAACAATGGATCCAAGCTACAGGAAAAGAGATTCCACCTGAACATTAGGAGGAACTTCCTGACAGTAAGGGATGTTCGAAGTGGAACACACTCTTTCCTTGGAGTGTAGTGGAGTCTTCTTCCTTAGAGGTCTTTAAACAGAGGCTGGATGGCCGTCTGTCAGGCATACTTTGATTTAGATTTCCAGGGGTTTGGATTGGATGGCGCTTGCGGTCTCTTCCAACTCTATGATTCTAATTTTAGTTATTTGTTTATTTTATTTTATTTTGGTTTTCAAGAACTCAACATACAGTTTGGAGATGTGGTAGACCCTAAAATACATATTAACCTAGCCAAATTTCAAATATGTAATATCAGTATTTTGGGGTATGTAGATAGCAATGAAATTTTGATTTTTTTAAACAAACAACAACAACACACACGTGTTTAAAACTGTAGTTCGCTAGGTTTTAGTTACTTGCACTACTTTTGTCTGATAAGGATAATAAGAAGATAGTTTACAGGAGGAGACACTGCTTTTGCGTTGTTCTACAAACATTTTACCTGATGAGATTCAGTCCTGTAGCATAAGGAAGTATGGAAGTGATAAGAGGATTTTTTAAACCAGCAATTCAAATAGTGAGAGATTCTTTATCCCCTTTAAAGCACTTTGTCATCTGGGCTGATGATACTGGAAACTCTTCCCCAGCCCATATTTTTAAGGGGCCGGCCTGAAGACTGAGTGCCCTCCCTCCATAACTGTCATCTTTCGGCCGTTGAGGGAGAGAGCAGGCCGGCCCAGCGTCATCAGGGGCTGGCCTGAAGACACAGTTTATCTTAATTGTAGATTTTTCTTGTACTGTTATATAATTTTCTTGTACACCGCTATGATCTATTTGGAATAGCGGTTTATAAATAAAACACATTATTATTATTATTATTATTATTATTATTATTATTATTATTATATTAGAGGTGAAGAGATTGCAAGCTGGTGGTGGTGGTGCTGGTGGTAGTCAACTCAACACGAGGGATGCAATGAATTTCCATTTGCTATTTATTTCTCAACTGAGAAAAGGGTTTCTTGGTGCCTGTGAAACCCTATCAGAAAGAATATGAATGGCTGCAAGACAGTTATGAGGTTGTTTTTTGTGGGTTTTTCAGGCTATGTGGCCATGTTCTAGAAGAGTTTCTTCCTGACGTTTTGCCAGCATCTGTGGCTGGCATCTTCAGAGAATGATCAGCCATTCCAATCAGAGGAAGGAAATTTCTTTTGAAGCTGTTGGTTTACTTTATGGCATCATTGCAATAAAATGGCAGGGGTGCAAGAGGGCATGAATTTTCACACACTAGTGAATATAAAGCTGTCGTGCCAATGAGGTGTTGAGATTCAGTTTTGTCTAAAAGTCCTGGGAGTTTGTATCAGCTGTAATCCAAAGTACTTTTTCCAAGCTCTAATTTTCTTTCTCTGCCCTGGTCTCTTCAGCACATACATTGCACTGAACTGAGTTATGGAGTCTAGCTATTGTTGGACTGCAAGGCCCAGCAGTCTCTCCATAACTGTCATCTTTCGGCTATTGAGGGAGAGAACAGGCTGGCCAGCCTCATCAGAGGCTAGCCTGAAGACAGAGTGCCCTCCCTCCATAACTGTCATCTTTCGGCTGGTGAGGGAGAGAACAGGCTGGCCCAGCATCCTCAGGGGCTAGCCTGAATATAGAGGCTTCTCCCTCCATAACTGTCATCTTTCGGCCATTGAGGGAGAGAACAGGCTGGCCAGCCTCATCAGAGGCTAACCTGAAGACAGAGTGCCCTCCCTCCATAACTGTCATCTTTCGGCCGTTGAGGGAGAGAACAGGCTGGCCAGCCTCATCAGAGGCTAACCTGAAGACTGAGTGCCCTCCCTCCATAACTAACATCTTTCGGCCGGTGAGGGAGAGAACAGGCTGGCCCAGCGTCCTCAGGGGCTAGCCTGA
>NW_024803355.1:0-8896 GCF_019175285.1 Sceloporus undulatus | reverse complement strand
CATGATGACCTTGTTTAACACTGGGAGATTATTTGTACGTGGGCAGAGCTCTACCACTGTTAGTAGTGATATGTATTTGTGTGTGTGTTTTTATTTTAGCTGGAAATCACACAGTAGGATTTGCCTGCTGAGGATAGCCCTGGAGTTTTGGAGTCCTGAACATTCATCTCAGATATGTTTGAAGGCTAGGCTGATTACAGTTGTGCATATGTTTATACACCTTTGTCAGTTGTTTTACACATTTTGATGCCCTCTCCAAAAAGAAGAACTTGGCTGGAATTCAAGTATTCAAGCATTACAATACTGACTTTCACAAAATACAGATAGAGGGGCTGTGTTCTCAGTATGCTGGCCTCTAACACTAAATTGGCTCTTAACAGATTGCAGTTCATGGAAGATGGAAAGGAAAATTAAGGAGGAAAGGGAGCCTTTGAGTATGCGAAAACTTCCTTATCGCCACAGTCATTACCATTTTCACACCTGTGTAATAAAAAAGGCAGACCTTCCACATTTATTTATTTATTGAATTTATACTCCATCTTTCTCCCAAATGGGATTCAAAATAGTTTACAATAATTTAAATGCATACAACTAAAACTCTAATGTACAAAAGTTAAAAAGGAATTGAACATAACTTATTAAACATATGCTAGAAAACAGTTTTAAAAATATCTTCTCTTGCTGTTATTCCCCTTCTGAATAATCTGCCTTCCCATTTTCATGAAATTTTTCACTTTCCCATCAGCATATTCCCTCTATTTTGTTTCCCTATTGTTTTGCAATAAACGCTTGGGATGAAACTTTTATCTCTCTCTCTCTCTCTCTCTCTGTGTGTGTGTGTGTGTCTCTGCATGTCTCTGTGTGTTTCCAAAATGAATACATCTTTGTACACATTTGTTGCATGCATTTAACACTAGAGATTGAAAGAATATTCACAGTTGTTTCCTGACCAAATAATGGGTTTTGGAACACTATAACCTCCAAATGGATCAAGGAAAGTAATTTTAAATTATCAATATACAAAAAAAGTGCAACAATTTGTGCAAATAGTGGGTTTGTCAACCCTCAGGAGACCTACCACATTATCACACTGTACTCTTATAGTGCTGCTAATCCACTTTAACTTCTCTGGTTGCCTCCTTTTGCATTCTGGGATTGCTATTTCAGTGAGGTCTCAGGCTGTCTGGTTGGGAATTCTAAATGCCCCTCCTTAAACTGCAAATCCCAGAATGCAATAGGAGGCACCCAGAGCAGTTAAAGTGGAATAGCAGTGTTATAAGAGTACAGTGCGGTAATCTAGCTAGTCAGGAAGAATAACATGATAGCAAATATTTTGACAAGATTTTGCCCAGTGTTTGCACATCCTAAAGTGTTTGAATAAATTATTCTGTGCTGAAATACACATGGTTCTTTCTGTGTGAAAATCTTGAAGTTTTGTGCAACAAAGAAGTTTTTATTAAGAAAAGCCTCCATGTTTCCTCATACTTTTTTGTGTGAAAAATTTCTGACCCCCCCTCTATAAAATACAAAAAAGTGTGTGTTTGAAAATGGAAATGTTCCAAATTATTATTTTTGTAACCGCACCCCCATTTCCAGAAAACAGATGTACTTCTTTTTGTGCAAAAGTAGTATTTTCTTGTGAAAGCTACCAAACTCAGGCAAAACATGGTGGGGTTTTCTCCCCAGAAATGAGGGTATTTTACATGAAAAGGACATTTTTGTGCAAAATAGTTTCCAGAAACACAACCCTCTTCTTTGCTGAAAATGGGTAATGTTACATAAAAGGTCTTCTTCTATTAAACGAATCCCCTCCCACATGTTTTTGAAACAGTAGTTTTTCTATTAAAAAAACCCCACATGTTTTTCACACAAAAAAAGTGTGAGTTTCTGGAAAGAGTGGTGTGTGTGTTTTAATTAAGTGATACTTCTTGCACAACAAAACATTTTATGGTTCCAATTTTATGGTTCCAAAATGTATCACAACCCATTCTCAGGGCAAGATATGTTTCACTACAAAGTGTGAAGTGGGTATTTCAGTATCAAAATGTCAATAAATGCTTTCCCATAAATTAAAGAAATTGATCTTCTAGATCAAGACTAAGGCCTGTTACAGACTGCCAAAATAAAGCTGCTTCGGGTCTCTTTGGAGGTATGCTGTTTAAATGATGCATGCATCCTAAGAATCCGGAAGCTGCACCAAAGCTGCACTCCAGTGCTTAGGAATGGACTGTGGCTTTGGCACGACCTCTGGACTCTTAGGACCCATGCATCATTTAAATAGCATACCTCCAAAGAGACCTGAAGCAACTTTATTTTGACAGTCTGTAACAGGCTTAATTTCTAGACAGGTCTGAGGCTCATAACCGTGTTTGAAACCAGGCTTCCTCTACCTTTAAAAACAGGTTGCTATAATGAGGGAGCTCTACTTGTTGAATTGCTGCCTCTTATGCTTCTGAAACAGTAACCAAACCCTTTTAATGGAGGGAAAAGGGGAAGTTGGCAACCAGCTCAGCCCATCTTGCTGCATCTGTCTCTCTTTTTAAATTAAAATTCTCCAGAAAGCACACTTCCCTAAGGCGTGCTGCTAATAATAATAAGTATGAACCATTTAGATGTTAGGTTCACTCAGAGAAAATCTATTCACGCAAGATAAATTTGCCTTTATCACAGGATGAGTAAATTTTTCATCTGCCCATGCCCGCATCATAACAGGTGATCAGAAGGAGGAAGTGATACATTAAAACATACCCAAAGGGTGCCAATAAAATTAAATATGCCAATTGTCCTCATATTTAGAAGAAGGGAAAACAATATAAATGGAGTCTTGGGAGGCCAACCTTTCCCAACCAAAACATTATGTAAAAAACAAACAAAAACAAAAGCATTTAAAAAATCTAGAGCTGTGTTATTTAAAATGATCATCTTTGGAAGGGTAAGCCTTCTTCGCCTTCCAGTGCATGATAGATTTCTGGGAAAGAAAGAAACAGTTGTAGTTAAAAATACGATACTGCCCCTCTGGTACCTAAAAGGAAAAAAATCTCTGATCCCTCACATGTTGTTGTTGTTGTTGTTGTTGTGAACCCGTAAGTCATTTCTGACTTATGGTAAGCCTCAGATGAACACAACATGGGGTTTTCTTGGCAGGATTTGTTCAGAGTGGGGTTTACCATTGCCTTCCTCCAAGGCTGAGAACACGTGACTTGTCCAATGTCACCCAGTGTGTTTCATGGCTGAATGGGGATTCCAATCCTCTCCAGAGTCATAATCCAACACTCAAACCACTACACCACACTGTCTCTCTCTCTCTTCATAGTATAGAACCTGAGAAATACTAATCTAGATCATATTTTGTTTGCAAAGCTTCTAGGTTTAATGCTTTTTGGCAAGGGAATACTTTTGACTGATAGCCTGGAAAGCTGCTGGCAGTGAGTACAGACAATTTGGAATTGAATAAGTTAATAGTGGCCCTCTCCAGATGGGCCATTTTGTACATACTCCGTACTTGCTGGGGTTGCCTAGGGGCATCTCTTTTAGATGCCCACAACCCTAATACTTATGGAGTACATACAAAATGGCGGTGTCCTGTTCACATGGGCACTGCCATTTTGACATAACGGACGCCTAGCGTCCGCATGTCACGGTGCCCAGGTGACGTTGCAAGTGCACCAGTGGTACACTGCAGCGTCACTAGCGCTCCACAAAAAGAAGCTGCTTTTTGCGGCTTCTTTTTCTTGCCACCGCTAAGTTGTGCGGTATATCCAGTGTGGCTTGCTCGAGGCACAAAGGACACCGCCCCCAGTCCTTTAAGGACGGTCTGTAGCACGCTAGTATTACACAGCTTCCTTTGCATTCTTCAGATTCTTTTTTACCAGTCCTTCAGATTCTTTTGTACACTAATGTAGTGAGGTAAAAATGGGAGAAGTAAGATAAAACAAGTGAAGAGAAGGCTCCAGGTAGAATAGAGTCATACAAGAGTGTTGGCCTAATATTGCGAGAGTAGATTTTTGGACTATACCAGCTTGGGTTGGAATAGGGGACAGATAACAAAAAACTCTCTTTATTGTTTCCTCATGCAATATTTCATTGTACGCTAAAGTTACAAAACATATTTTAAAAGCCCAAAATAGTAAGCAGTTGCAGTATTTAATTTAAATACACCTAATCTTCAATTGTATTGTGTGTTGTTTGCCTTCAAGTCAGTTCTGACTTATGGCAGCCCTAAGGCCTATCATAGGGTTTTCTTGACAAGTTTCTTCAGAAGGGGGTTGTCATCGTCATCCTCTGAGGCCAAGAGAGTGACTTGCTTAAGGTCACCCAGCATGTTTTCATGGCCAAGTGGGGATCTGAACCCTGCTCTTCAGGGTCATAATTCAACACTCAAACCTCTATGGCACATGGGCTCACAATACTTCAACATTATATATCTGTGCTGCAAATTTAGAATGGACTGTAATAGATTTTTTTTAACCCTAGTTTCTCCTAGGGGTGCATTACAAATGAGTGCTGTTATTATTCCCACCCATTCCCTTACACTGACATCTTGTTGAAGACTTAAAATGGACCAAGAGGTGGGCAGCATCCTGAACTCTTTTAGATGCCCGCAACCCTAATACAACCTGTGCAAACAGGTTCAGGTACTGAATCCTTAAATCCTTGAATTTAGGTATTTTTGTTCTTGTTGCACATTTTACCCTAGTGGATTAATTATGGGTCCAATATATCCCTGTTATACAAAAGCAGAGGACATAATAATCTGGTAATCCTGACAATTATTATTACTTTATCACCTCCCTCAAACATCATTTCACTCTATTCAAAATAATGTTCCTTAATACTGCACTAATATTTCCAAAGGACAAGAGTTTTGTTAAGGCAGTATTGTCCTTCAGAGCATATGAAATATTTCATATGCTATATAACTTCTTTAAATTGTTTCTGAGAGCAGTACTTTAATTAGACCATGTGAATAAAGCACTACTTTCAGAGATAATAAGTAATGATAAAAGGCAAGGTACAGTATGTGTCCTAGATTTCACTGGTAATTGGTAAATTGCTATACTTTATGGAATGCCGTGACAACTGAGGAGCGATTATTGAACCAAAGATGTAAGTTTCTTTGATGAGATGATGACTCCTTGATTAATCAAAGTACTGGAACAGGTTGGTTTATATGCATTTTAGCCTGGCTTTTCAATCTAATTTTTCATGTAATTTATACCCCACATCATTTTCAGACATCCTTTGCAAAGAGCAGCATCACTGGGTAGCAGCCTGCATATATTTAAAGAAAAGGTTTCCCATTATATAGCAGAGTTTATATTACGGTGTGAAAAGTAGGTATGAGGTAATTATTGGACTTCTGCTTAGAGTATTTAGGTTTGATACTCAGTTATATATTTCGAATGGTCTCAAAACAACATTTTATTTTGCATTTTTCAACATCCACTGTCTAGTCTGAAATAAGCATCCAGCTGTCAAATCCTGAACTACATTTCAGTATAGATTTAAAAATGAACATAGTAAAGATGGTGGAGAAATGTTTTCACGATTCCAATTATACAATTCTACTCTTCCTACTCTAAGATAAAAATACTTAAATTGTAACATCTTCGATAGATTTTCTTGTCTGTATCTACTTGTTTTAGATTGGCAGCAAATACGAATGGATTAGATTGGCAACAAATAATCCTCTAACGTAACAAACTATTGTGCCATTCATAATATCGATGCGTTAAAAAGAAACACTGCTTTTAAAATACAGCTGGGCCTATATACCAAAGTGATGTAAATAAATCTTAGTCTTTGTGAATGCCTTGCTCAGTTACCAGTGCATGGACTGGATAGCTTATTAAGTAATAACTACATATATATCTATTATGTGAAATGATTATAGCTCTTTTTTTATGGCAGCACTGCTACATTGACACATTTTGTTAACAGAAGATGTAAGATTTACAAAGGTTTATATTATTGCACTCATAGTGATTAAAGGTTCTATGATATGATGATAATGGTATCCTAAACCCATTATTGTAATATTTTTCATTCTTTGACCTCTTTACTCCCACATCACTGAAAGAGACAAAGAGTATCTTGGAGCAACCTTCAGGATCTTTTTCTCTTTTGTAACCTTCTCTCACAGGAGAGGAAATATCTTAAATAAAGGTTAATAATAATAATAATAATAATAATAATAATAGAGAATAATGATGATGATAGTTTGCAAGTCCACACAGGTTTTTTTAAAGCAAACATTCTTGGAAACCCTTTGAAAGATGAACTTCCTGAGTGTGACTGTACCGACATTTTTTTTTACCCTCCGCAATGAATGATGGAGGTAGAATAGGAAACTTAGGCGGGTTACACACTGCCATTTAGTATGTAATGAATACGTACTAGGGTTAGAAGGGGCGGTGCTTCCGCACCCCCCTAACCCTAGTACGTATTCTGTACGTACAATATGGCGGCGGCTGTTCCACACGGCCGCCGCCATATTTACGTATCGGATGCTGTGTGTCCGCACGTGTCGCGGTGTCTATGACGTCGCGAGTGTGCCCCTGGCACGGACCGAAAAAGAAGCTCCATTTTGGAGCTTCTTTTTCGGTCCGTGCGGGAGCCGCGCGGTGTGGCTGCCGCGGCTCCTGCATGGAGCAAGTGGTGGCGGCAGCAGACCGCCGCAAAGCGGCGGTCTGTAACCCGCCTTACTGTTTTCAGAACTGGGAAAAAATGTGTTGCAGATAAAAACATTACTTGTATTATTTTTTGGAGTAAATAAGATCTTTAGAGTAGTCCAGTGGAATAACTGGCAACAATATTACTTTTTACAAATGTAATGGATACCATTTACTCATTACTTTTTCTTATTACTTTTGAGGATTGTGAGGGGAAATGAAATGGTGAATTTTGAAGAAATTAAAAAGAAGAAGAAGCTATTTTCTTACTTTTGTATATGGGTTGTTTTTCCAAACAGGAACTGAAACAAATCACAAAATGAATTAAAGAATACAAACAATAATGTGTAACAATAATGAGTTACTTTCAGTGTGGGATGTATTGAATTACATAATAACACCCCCAATCTCTGTCTTTTCAAAAAACCCATAATGTAGTAACTTCATAGCTAAGAATAATATAATTTTGTTTTGACTTAAGACAAGTGAAGAGTCAGTGTGATGTAGTGGTCTGAGCATTTTTCGATTCTGAAGACTAGGGTTTGAATACCTGCTTGGCCATGGAAACCCACTGGGTCACCTTAGGCAAGTCATACTCACGCAGCCTCAAAGGCAAAGCGCCTCTGAACAAATCTCCCTAATAAAATCCCACAATAGATTCAACTTAGATTCACCTTATGGTCTCCATAAGACAGAAATGACACAGTTATTGGATACAGAAGTCTAACATTTCCGATATAGCAGAATATTTTGGTCCTCTTGTGTGATTTGTTTCTACAAATTATCAACTGAGAAGACTGTTCCTGATGTAATAGACAAGATGGTGTCCTTCCTCCCATCTATGTATAAAATTCTCACCTGAGGGCAGAAAACTAGCTCAGAAGAAACAGGCCAGACTGTGTGAACACATTTCTCTCTTCCCTTGCCTCCTTTGCTCCTGCTTCCTGCCTCACAGCATCTCCTTCTTGAGACTGCCTACATCACTTTGGACTGACAGATGGGCCAAAAGCTATGGCTTCCAGCCACTTTCCGAGCATGGTTTGCAGATGATGGATGCCCCAGAGCAACCAGAAGTTGTTCTGAGGCCACCTAAGGCAGCTCAAAGCCACCGAAAGAAAAGAATCAGGAAAAGTCCACCCATTGCCAGTAGCCTGCTTTCAGCCATCTGATCACTGCAGTCCTGGGCTGATCAGGTGCCGCTGGCAGCAGGAGAAACTAGAGGCTACTCCAAGCCACTCGTCCCCTTTTTCAGATGATAGGGCCACTTCTATCAGCTGAAGTTTAATTCTTCATTACTTTACTCCATCTGTCATTATACTAAAACCATGATATCTTGAAAATCATTCACTACATTCTTGGGAAACTCTCAAGGTCTGATAGGTTCATGTTATTTTTAAACCCATTGTAACCATGTATTTCAAAGAAGCATTTCATATTCTATTAAAATACCATTCCTGCAGTCAATCTGTCGTGATTCTTTCTGATTTAAGTAAAGTGAGTGACTTCCCCCCCTTTTGGAGCAAATTTTATTCTCATTTGTCCTTTTCCTCTTTGTAAGACTCAAACCTCAGGTTGCATAGCCCTAAACTTTGTCATCTCCTGCAATCTGAATCCAAATGACAGCCTGGGTTTTCAAAGCCTCTTATCCATAGGTATTGGTTTATTTAATCTAATTTAAGAATGCTGAAGAAATTAGCTAATTACTTGTCTTTACTGTTTACCACTTATAAAGTTACTATACTATTTGTTATTCCTCAGTGCATCCATCGTGCACATTTTTATATTTGTGTGTCCAACAAAATTCCCCCCTCTGTATGTGGATATTCTGTATTATGGCTGGATGTGATCTGCCTAAGATGCCCTACTGACAAGGTTAAAACATCCAGGTATGTGTGAACTCAAATATGTGGTTGAGAGCAAATCTAGTAACAGGGCTTATTTTTTTAGATTGACAGCTATAGCTTCCAATCAAAGAATGACTTTAACAGGACTATCTTTATTCCAACAACCATGCTTTTAGGGATACATAGACAGAACGTGGCAGACACTTTTGTAGTGCTTTCATCTAACTGTTTTTGTCAATATGTTTGTGTTAAAAGAATTTTAAAAAGCTGCAGGTCATCTTCCAAGACTACTAACTGGGGGAAATCTAACACTGCACTGCTTCTTGTTCATCAGATTCTCAGTCAGGTGTTTGGAGCTCCATGGTGTCTCCACAGACTGAT
>NW_024803354.1:8048-8902 GCF_019175285.1 Sceloporus undulatus | reverse complement strand
GGCATCCATTTTGTGTTCCAGTGGCCATTTTGTTCCAGAACCTTCTCTGAGGCCTCAGTTGAACAGAGGCTTCTCTTTCTCTCCTGAGGATCCAGAGTCAGAAGGAGGCCAGGCTCCTTGGGCCAAAAGGGAGGAAGTGTGTCTCTTTGTGTGTCTTTTCTGAGAGGGTTTTTATTATTATGATGATGATTGTTATTCTTCACAAAGATAGGGCTTTGACTACTATCCCTGTTTTTAATAACTGTTTCAATAACTGTCCAGTAATTTAATCATATTTTATTTTGAATGGGAGGGTTAGGGTTAGGGTTTGGGAGATCATGAAAGATGTTGTGATTGTATTGTATGGATATTTTTATTGTAAGCTGCTAAAAGGTGGCCATTTTTGTGTAGTAGTTGTCTTGTGATTAACTCCCACAACAACCTTGTAAGGTAGGCTTCATAGGCTCCTGGAGCTGGAAGGGACCCCCAAGGGCCATCCATTCAGCCCCATTCTGCCCTCCAAGTCCTCCAAAGAGATGGCCATCCAGCCAGAGACTCCTCCAATACTCTTGGAGGCAGCCTCTCCCATAGATTTGCCAAGAGCCATGGGGCCCACAGTCCCATGGGAACCGGTCCTTACCCCCCACTTTGGGGAAGGAGACCCCCTCAGCCCCTGAACTATTTACTACTAGGAGTTACTATGGCTGGGACTCAGAGGACTAGTTTCCTAGGCATTGTCACCTTCTGCCCTCCATTGCCATTTGCCATGTGGTCTATTCCAACTCTATGCTCCTTTAATGCTCTTTAATGGATGCTCTGAGTGAAGGGGCCTTAGGGAAGGAGCAGGGGGTCTGCATGATTTAGGTCCCCCCCCC
>NW_024803354.1:0-8023 GCF_019175285.1 Sceloporus undulatus | reverse complement strand
ACTCCTGGTAGTAAATAGTCCAGGGGTGAGGGGGTCCCTTCCCAAAAGTGGGGTTAAGTTCAGTTCCCGTGGGACTGTGGGCCCCATGACCTCTTGGCAAATCTATGGGAAGAGGCTGCCTCCAAGAGCATTGGAGGAGCCTCTGCGGGATGGCATTTCTTTGGAGGACTTGGAGGGCTGGAAGGGATGGCCCTTGGGGCCCTTCCAGCTCTGGAGCCTATGAAGCCTACCTACAAGGTTGTGTGGGAGTTAATCAAAGACAATATACAACAAGAATGGCCACCTTTTAGCAGCTAAATAAAACATCCATACAATACAATCACAACATCTTTCATTATGCCAAACCCTTCCTCCACATCCCTCCAAAAAATACCATACAATACAATAAAACCCATGATCCCAGAAGGAGCAGAGCTGGTAATACAAAAACCCTCTCAGAAAAGGACACAAAAGACACACAAAGGGACACACTTCCTTCCTTTTGGCCCAAGGAGCCTGGCCTCCTTCTTCTGCTCTGGAGCCTCAGGAGAGAAAGAGATGCCTCTGTTCAACGGAGGCCCTCAGAGAAGGTTCTGGAACAACTCCCCACAGTCAACAAGCAGCACAAAATGGCTGCCGGAAGGACAAAATGGCCCGAACACAAAATGGCTGCCGGAACATAAAATGGATGCTCTGCCTCAGAATGGACCGAGGGGGGGTGGCATTAATGAGGATTAAGGTCTGACAAAGCAGCTCCATCCTCCCCGGCAGGCCTGAAATATCATCACACCAGCAGCAGCACGGTTGCTACTGTGTGAGGGCCCCCATGATAAAGCATTGAAATCCCTTTGTGGAGTCCCACTCTCCACCTCAGAGAGAGGGGGGCCATGCCTAGAATGACGGCTGGGCCTCCTTCTCCCCCCCTTAATGGCAGTGGCCAAAGGAAACAGCAAGCAGTAGACGAAGCCAGGCCGCAGCAGACCTCAGTGCAGCAGTGAAGCCTAGTGGTTCCAGGCCTGTCTCTCTGCTGTCACGCCCTCCCCTCCTTCCTTCCTGTCTGTATCTTTCTCTCATCTAAACTCTACCCTCTCTCCTCAGTCACTCTTCGGCACACAGAGCTAAATAAAGAAGCGGAAGCTCCATCTCTCTTGAACTGGCCAATGGGGCAGAGAAGCTGGAAGACCCCGCCCCACTGCACCGAGGCTCAATATTTTGTTTTTCCGGAGCCATTTTGTGTTCTGGCGGCCATTTGTGCTGCGTGTGACTCTGGGAATAATGTTCCGATACCCTTGCTCTGATGCGCTCAATTGAGCAGCGGCTTCTCTTTCCCCCCTCTCCTGGGCTCCAGCGTCAGACGGAGTGCCTGGCTCCTTGGGGGCCAAAACGGAAGGGGAACGTGTTTCGTGTCTCTCTTTATGTGTCTTTTGTGCTCGTTTCTCTGAGAGGGTTTTTTCCTTATTACACCGCTCTGGAAGTTGTAATACGGAGGCCTCTTGGCCTTTTCCCCTGGGCCTTGGGGCCTCCCTCATGTGCTGACCCGGCACAAGAAGAGAAGCCTCCAGTCCGCCCGTCCCCCCGGCCCCTCACGCAGCGGGGCAGAGGCAGCGGTGTGGAGTGGAGGCCTCTGGGCGCTTCCTTTGGCCTCCTCTGCCCCGCCACCATTCATCACCACCGGACGTTGTTCCGGCCTCAGTCAATGGTGTGTGGCGTCTTTTAGGCCTCTTTTGGCCCTCGCTCGACGCCGCCAGCTGGCCACTGTCCGCTGGCCAATGCAAAAGGGTCCAGGTGCCGCATAAAGGCCCGTCTTGTTCTTTTCTGTGTTTTTGTGTTTATATGACTGTCTTAAAATGGTTAACTGCTGTACGGGACATTATCTATTGAGATTTCTATTGATGTGGGGTTACACTCTATAAACCTTTTTCATAAAAGAAGCGGTATTGCATCCTATATTACATATTATCAGGATCATACTCCAGGTTGTTATGTCTTTTGGATGGCCAGAAGGGGTTCCTCTGCCTTTCTTCAATGCAAGAAGCCAACACTTGTCAGCTGCCTTTCTAGAGGATAATGCAAAAAGGCTGTCCACAAGAACTGAAGCCTGTGGAAGGAATGAACCCAAATGAAGATTTTGGAGACAACACACCGTGAAGCGAACTGGAAGGTGGAGGGGACGAGCAGAAGATTCCGGCAGTGTAAGGAGAACAGGGACAAACTCAGAGGACGGGGGATCTATAGACTCATTAGATTTGTTTGAATTCTAATAGATTTAGCCAACAGAACGGGCTATTGCATGACAGAGTTTAAGGATTTTGTGTTTCTCTTCCATGGGAATGTAAGGGAGTTAATGATAAGAAGAAGGAGGGAATCTTACTATGGCTGGGACTCAGAGGACTAGTTTCCTAGGCATTGTCACCTTCTGCCCTCCATTGCCATTTGCCATGTGGTCTATTCCAACTCTATGCTCCTTTCATGCTCTTTAATGGATGCTCTGAGTGAAGGGGCCTTAGGGAAGGAGCAGGGGGTCTGCATGATTTAGGTCCCCCCCCCCGGAAGGACTCCAGTCCTCTGCTCCGTCCTCCAAAGGGCAAGAGTTTGGAGGAAGAGAAGAAGAGCCCCCAGTTCCCATTTCCAGGAGAGGAATGGTGGTTGTGGGGGGCAGGCCTAGTGGGGGGATCAGGAAGGAGAGAGTCGGAGGAGGGAAAGGGGGCCATGGGAGGAAGGAAGAAGGGCCTCAAAGGATGCTTTGAGTATAGGATAGGATACAGGCTATGGTTTAATCCTGCATGTGGCTAGAACTGGACATTCCCAAGCCAAGATGGCCAGGCAACAGTGGGGAAAATAGGCACTCTCCACATGGGCAGAGACAATATAAGAATTGTAGTTTCTCTGCATGCAGAAGGCTGCCATGGGAATTGGGTGTTCCCTTCCCATCAACTCAATCCTCTGATGCCCCCCAATCCTGGGAGGAGGGCTGGATCCCATGGAAGGGGGGCAACCAGAGAAGAGAACGCTCCTTTCCTGCTCTGCTTGACCGGGGGCCTCTCTGGGGGAAGGAGGGCAGCTGGTTTGGCCATTGGGAGAATGAGAGGCCACCAGGCCAGAAAGCCTGACTCAACAGAATTGTCTATGCGCCAGTGTAGCTCCGGGTGGAATCAGGCTACAACTGGCCATTCACTAACACAGGTCCTGCCATAGAGTTGTGGAAGCCATTCCACATGGCCATTCAATGCCTGTGAGAGTGTTTGGTGAGAGGTATTAGAGAAGCATCCAGCTGTGTTTATGTAGCCAGAAGCAAAATGAAGACATCTTCCTCTGAGGGCCACTGGAGAGGTCAGGAGGTTTCAACAAATGATGCATTCATTTCACATCTAGCTACAGCTATATAACTAGGGCCCTCTCCAATTCCTCATCCCCTAATCCCCCACCACTCTAAGAAGGCATGGAGTATCTCTTGTGTAGGGGAGCTGCAGTGAATCTATGCTAGGTCTAGGGAGCTTTGTTTGGCGCAGAGGGAGGAAGGGGATGCCCACCTCTGCATCAGCCCAAAGGAGGCATATGTCACCTGCGTATGTCACCAGGAGGATGCTGTTCTCTGTGTCTTTGAGTGCTGCAGGGTTTCATGTCAAGGCAATCCTAACCCTGGTCCCTTCTCTCAGGAACTTCATCTCGGCCTGCTTGTACACGGCTTTGGGCCTCTCTTGCTGGAAGTGACCCAAGTGCAGGACCACCAGGGCCCCCCGCAGACCTGATGGCCGACACAGAGGCCAAGCGGAGGGAGTTGGGCTCCAACAGAAAGAGGATGCCGAGGCACAACAGCTCTTTGGTGAGTCACTATCGTATCAGCTTCACCTGTGTCACTGCTGGGCCAATTTATGAAAGGAAGCAAATAAAATATTGTTGGAGTTTGGCAGAGACAGTCCTGGTTAATCCTCTGTCACCCCAATTTTTCAGGGGCTTTTCAAATGTTCTGGTTTCTCTCTCCTCCTCCTACTTTCCCCCTTCTTCAGTCATTTCAATTTCTGCATAAAGCGTGCAAAGGAGTTTGCACCCCACCCACTCAAAAGTCGGGACAGGAAAAGACAGAAAGGGGCAGGGACTTTCTTTTGCAAGGAGTCTGAGGCCAAAGCAAACTGCTGTGCCCTTCTCTGCTTGTGGGATCTTCCTCATAAACAACTTTGACCATCTTCACCACTTTCTGGTGTTGCTTGTTCACGTGTGTCTTGTTTTTCCCAGCTGTGAAATGTTGAGTGATATGGGAGAACGTCTCTGGATATAAAGTGGGGGTGGCCCCATGGCCCTCAAGTCCACAGTGCTCCCCAGAACTGCTTTTTAAAAATGACATTTGCTTTTGAAATTTGGCAACAAATTGCTAAATTCACTATAATCTTTGGTGGCTAAATGTACTTTATGTGTTGGGATAGTCAGTATCCTAATCCATCATCAATATCCCAGTCATGGCCTAAATTATATTGATTAATATATTGTATATTATATTGAAAGAATTTGAGACAAACTGGATTTCAAAGGCAGTAGCTTTTTTCTTGCTGACAGAATTTAATGTTTATTTCCTGGACAAAATTCTGAGGTGATCAAATTATTTTTGGGTTGCATCATGTGCTTCTCCCTCCCCTTTTATTAGTCATTCTCTGGATGAGGGCTATTTTCTATTGCGTGTGACCTTTGCAGATGTGGCGGTATATTTCACTGAGGATGAATGGAAACTTTTGACAAAGAAGCAAAGACTTATGTACAATGATGTGATGATGGAGAATTACGAGAATGTGGCCTCTGTGGGTAAGGAAGATGAATTCATTGCCCTTCCTATGAAGACTGAGGGCCCTTTCATTCTACATTATCAAGACACTATGATTCCACTTTAACATTATAGAATCATAGAGATGGAAATCATATAATCTTGGAGCTGGAAAAAACACACAAGGGCCATCCAGTCCAATCCCCTGCCATGCAGGAAATCTAAATCAAAGCATCCCGACAGTAGTTCATCCCTGTCTTAGAGATGTCTTAAGGCTGTTTAAAGGTTGCTCTCTGGCACTTGACCCTCACCAAAATTGGAGACCAGGTCCCAATCCCCCTTGCTCTGCCTTTCCCAAAGAGTTATTTGTATATTGATTATCCTACCTTTCTCAACAAATGGGCCTCAAAGTGTCCTTTTTATGCATCACAAACTCTCTGTGGTTGTGTTTCTTTCTGTGATAGAGAGACGGAGGGAATGTGAAAAATATAAAGGGAGGGGAGATATGCTGAAGGTGAGATGCTGAAGCAGTGCAGAATGGCAAGAGGGAAGGTTGGGGAGCGGAGGGAGAAAGGGAAGGGGATCAGGCAGGAGCAAAGCCATGATCGCCTAGCTCTGTGCGGAGAGGAAGGGACCTCTGGAAAGGGCCAGGAGAGGGGCCTTGGGGATTGGGAGGCAGTCACCAACCTCACAGATTTTAAGAACTGGTTTGAGTGAACTGATGAGAACCAGCTCAAAACCTTGTTTTAAGACATATTTAGGGGTTCCATTTAGCAATTATGAGTAATATCTATGAAGGTAGGAAAGGGAGACACACAACTTGCTTCTTCTCTAATGTTTCTTTTCCTACCTGAGCTTGCTTAGCTCCACAGTTGATTCCAGAGGCCCTTTGTTATCCAAAATACTGGAGTCTGGGAAGGACACCCACAAGTGCCATGCTTTTAAGGGAATTTGGTACTTAGCTGAAAAGAGAGATATAGTTTGGTTGGGGTGTAGCCAAGGATCCATTTAGGGGAATTTTATTATTATTGTTATTAGCTCAAATATTGCAAGAGGAGGGCCTGCTACAACAGCCCTTGCAGAATCATCTCCTGTTGTGTATATGGAGTAGACCAGGGGATCCCAATAAATGGAGCTGAGACAGACTTCTAGAATTAATAACCAATTTATTTATAATGGGGGGAAACACATACGATTCACTAGCATATAAACATACATACAAGGCTCAGGAAAAGCATAGGTTAGCATGGAATAGGATTTTAGGCATCACTGGGGTGATACGTACCAGAATGTAGACTCCCTCCAGGAATCCAAATGGAATATGATGAGGATGGCATGCTGCTCAGCCATGGAATGACTGGCCAGGAGTCAGGAGCCAGGACCAGGTCAGGGTTCAAGGGGACAGAGCTTCCCCCCGAAGTCCAGACTGGCCCACTGAACAGGCAAATCTGATGATATTTATAGGCAAAATCTTGCTTCTGGCAAAGGTTCTTGATGGTAAGAACAAAGGTGTTTAATTACTTGCTTTTCACCTGGATGTCCCTGTCTGATTGTCTTAGTGGTCTTAAGCTGCTCGGACAACAGACTCAAGGAGGGGGCAAGAGCTTCAGGGAAGGCAAACATTTGTTCTTCCTGGTCCTATGATAATCCTCTTATGCAACTCCCTAGATATGATTATGTGAGTGCTCCTCAGGGGTGTGTGTACGTGTCCTCATGCCTTGCTGGCAATGGTGGACAGGCTGTTAGAGTTCATCTAAGGGGTCATTAAGGGCTATCATTTATACCAAAATTTATATGGAGCAGCATGGGTAACAGGGGCAAGAGTGACCTCAGGATTCAGCCCAACTATACCAGTCCCAGAAGCACACAGTACTCCAAAGGCATTTGAAATAGGTTTTCTGTTTTATTTAGGGGGAATAGCAAAATACACACACCACACACACACACACGTAAGCCTTCACACATATGCACAAAAACTAGATAACAGGTGAGAGTAGTGAAGAGATGTAAGACTTTCATAATGGTAATACGTTACCTAGACGGCTCTGGATTCCAATTGCTGAGGGTTCGAAATGGGAAGAGAAGTCAGGAGCTCCTGTGACAAGTGGGGTTTGCGAGTGCATTGAGGTGCTTAGCCATGTAAACCCACAGATTGTCTGTCTGTAATTGGACTGATGTCAAAGAACAGCCAGCCAGGACAGATATTTATACTGTAATTGTTGCTTGGAGGCAGAAACCGAGTGTTCAAAAAGGTTTAAATCACTTTAGAATGTTTCCTTGGGGGTGGAGAATGATCTGAAACCAAATTGAATGCAATGGGAGCTTGATGCAAATATCTCTGACAAAAAGGATTAGCACACTGGCTCTGGGTCCTTCTTGGCTCTGAATTCCAATCGCGTTGAAAAGTCAACATACAGCACAATCTGAGGGTGACGCTCCCAGATGCAGCTCAGCAATAACATAGGAGAGTATGGAAGAAAATATCCAGATATATAGATATTGGCAATGCACTGATCACTTTCCACACTTAAAAATAAGTCACAGACACAGTTGATTTCATCAAAATCCTTGGAGATTCTCTCTCTGGAGTTGCAAGCTCTCCTCTCCGACTTCCATCAACTTCACCTTTTCTTGTACACACAACTCCAATCCACATGTGAGCTGGATACTGTATTGGTTGTGAGTCATCTCCTGGTGCCAAACAGCATGAAGCATCCTCTGCAGTTAGCTTCCATCATGACTTGGGCTCTGACTCAGGACTCTATGGCAGTCTCACAGGATATGATTCTACCTGTCAATCAAAGTATTTTTGCAGATGGTTAATGAAATATGTTTTTCAACAGTCCTTTGACTATCTGCTTCCATTGATTCCCTTAAGGCAGTCCCCATTCTTTGCTAGCTCCTATAAGTAAGCATAAGTAAGGTCTATGGATTTAGGGGCATAAGCAGCAGGGTCATGCTTGGGTTACTCACATAAATTTTCTTAATTTAATCTCTAATAAGCAGGGATTAATGAGGGCTAAATCATGGGGTAACACCCTCCTCTCTTAACTCTGATTTTCAGTCTCATCTGTCATGTCCTTCTTTACAGATGAATATTTGAATCAAGAGAGAGTCCACACAAGGAAGAAGTCACATAAATGCCAGCATTGTGGGAAATGTTTTTCTCGCAGGTCACACCTAGTGAGACATCAGAGAATCCACACAGGAGAGAAGCCATACAAATGCCAGCATTGTGGGAAATGTTTTTCTCGCAGGTCACACGTAGTGACACATCAGAGAGTCCACACA
>NW_024803353.1:8364-8904 GCF_019175285.1 Sceloporus undulatus | reverse complement strand
ATATATACACACACACACACACACACACACACACACACACACACCACATATAGTATAGTATATTGTATATATATCAAGACTATATGTGGAGATATATATATTGTGTGTGGTAGTTTTTCGTGTGTGTGTGTGTGTGTGTGTGTGTATATATATATATAATTCATATGTTTGTGTGTGTGTATATATATGTGTGTGTGGTAGTTTTTTTCATAGATAGATAGATATGAATAGTTTTACATACTATAGTACTATATATATGGTCATTTTCATATATATATATATATATATATATACACACACACACACACATACACACACACACACACACGCACACACACACACAAACGTATGAATTTTATACACACACACACACGGAAAAACTACCATGCACAATATCTATATATCCACATATAGTCTTGATATATATACAAAGTGTATATATATGTGTATATATATATATATAATGAATACTATATGTGGTGTGTGGTATATGTGATAGTATATATGTGGTACTTTTTCATATATACAGTCATGTATATT
>NW_024803353.1:7911-8264 GCF_019175285.1 Sceloporus undulatus | reverse complement strand
ATCCATTCATATACTGTAATATATATATATATATATATATATATATATATATATATATATGAAAAACTACTATATATATATTATTTATATATATATATATATGTGTGTGAATATACATGACTGTATATATGAAAAAGTACCACATATATACTATCACATATACCACACACCACATATAGTATTCATTATATACACACACACACACACACACACTTTGTATATATATCAAGACTATATGTGGATATATAGATATTGTGCATGGTAGTTTTTCCGTGTGTGTGTGTGTATAAAATTCATACGTTTGTGTGTGTGTGTGCGTGTGTGTGTGTGTGTGTATGTGTGTGTGTGTGTGT
>NW_024803353.1:0-7886 GCF_019175285.1 Sceloporus undulatus | reverse complement strand
ATATATATATATATAGATATGGGTAGTTTTCCCCATAATATATATTCACATATAGTATTCATAAGTATACAAATATAATTAATATGGATAAATACCACATATAGTATATAAAACTATCTATCTGTATCTATCTAGCTATCTTCTATCTATCTACTATCTATCTATCAGCCATCCATCATCTATCTATTATCTATCTATCTTCACAGTGTGTGTGTGTGTGTATATAATATATAATGTATGTACTGTATAAATATATACACCCTTAACTGGTCAAAGACCGAATAAATTTTATTACTATTACTATATGCACACACAACACACACGTGTTTTGGAGGGGACTAGCTGCTTCCCCTCTTTGGCAAAGCCAACTGTGGCCAAAAGGCATGCTGGGAAATGCCAGTTCTGGACTCCCTTCTGGAGTCCCCCTCAGGGAATCAATCCTTTTGATCTAGTTTTTCCGGTTGGGCTGGGAAAGCGACGGGCGGAAGGACCCCGAGGGAACAAGTCCGGGGGGAGGAGGAGGAAGGGGGACTCTTAAAGGAGCCGCAGCCTCCAAGAGGAGCAGCTTCTGCACTGGGGAGAAGGGGCTTTTTAAGGGCGGAGGAGGAGTGCCTTTGCTCTGCTGGGGGCGATCTGCTTGCCTGTAACCCTTCAGGGGCTGCTCCTGTAACCGCTTCCATGCTGGGCAAAGGCAGCAAGAATAATTAATAATTTAATAATTAAAAATAAGATGCAGCCAGAAATGCATCCCTGCAAGCAATAGTGAGAATAGCAATAGCCCACAATGCAGGCTTGCAAGGCAGTGAGGATAACCATTGCCTGAAATGCACGCGGGCAAGGAATAATAGTAACTATCCAGAAATGCATGCGTGCAAGGCAACGATCATGATAATGGTCATCTCCAGAAATATAAGCATGCAGGGCAAGAATGATAATAAAAATGATAATACAGTATCATAGAAATGCACGCATGATGCCCACTAAGGAAGGGAGAAATGCCAAGAATGCAAAGGAACAATAATGATATATTAATGCCACAAATGGAAGGGTGCAAGGCAATAATAATCATAATCATAATAATAATAATAGTAATAATAATGCCACAATGCAAGGGTCAATGAATAATAATAATAATAGAAATGCCACAAATGCAAGGGTGCAAGGCAAATAGTAAGAATAAGAATAAATGCCACAAATGGAAGTACAAAGTGATAGTAATATAATAATACCATACATGCAAGAGTTCAAGGTATAAAAGTAATAGTAATAAGAATAATAAATGCTACACATGGAGGGTGCCAAGCAATAATAATAATAGTAAATAATTCCACAAATGCAAGGGGGCAAGGCAATAAAATAAAATAATAATATAATAATAATAATAATAATAATATAATAAATGAAAGTTGTAAGGCAATAATATAACAATAATAAGAGTCAGAAATGACCTATAAATCAGAAATGACTTGAAGGCACACAGTTCGCAGCAAATATCCTAAAAACGTGGTTCCCAAACTTTGGCCCCCAGATTTTTTTTGGACTCCTAGGCCCAGAATTCTGAACGTTGGCCAAGTGGCAGGAGCTCCTGGGAGTTGAAATCCTAACAGCCGAAGGAGCAAAGTTTGGGAATCACTGCCCTAAAAGGCACCCATCTTAGAAGCAGGGGAGTTTAATCAGACAAGGGAATGGAAGTATAACCCGATGGCAATCCAAACCAATCATGGTTTCAACGTTATTGTGTGATAGACTGCCACTCACAAATTCGGGCAATGGCATGCTATTTTTGGGCAATAGGAACCCAGTTCAACGCAATGCACACACGTAATTGCGCTAAACAAGCAACTTTATGTGAATGCGGTCGGGCCCCACTTTCTTTTTATTGAATTTAAATTCCTCCCGTTTGATAAACCCAGGTCAGCCTGGTTAGTATGCTTGGAGGGCAGTTAACCTCGACTCATGTGACCCTGTGGAGGAGACATCTCCAAGACCCCTGTTGTCCATCTGCTGCTTAGTAAATCATACTTGGGACCATCCTCAATTGAGTCCATCCACAGCATGTGGCCTTCCTCTCTTCCTACTTTCCCTCTACCTTTCCTGGCATTATTGTTTTTTCCAAATGAGCTGTTCCTTTCCAAGATGGGCCAAAGTACGACAGCCTCAGTTTGATCATCTTTGCATCCGGGGAGATTTTCAGGCTTGATCCTCCAGGTGTTTGTCTTTTTGGACATCCAAGGTACCTCGGCACTTCCTCCAGCACCACATTTCAATGAGTTGTCCTTCTTAACCTCTTTCATCCACGGGTCCAACTTTCACATCCGTACATACTGATAGGGAATAAAATGGCTCTAACTTAGTGCTCAGGTGCAAATCTTACTCTTTAGGATCTTGTCTAGTCCCTTTCATAGCTCCTTCCTATTCCTAGTCTTCGGATTCTGGACATAATAATCTCCATTCTGAAGCGATGTTTGATCCATGGTATGGGGACTCTAACTATTTTGATTTTTTTTTTTCCTCAGTCTCGGGTTGAATGTTTGTAGGTCCTCTTGTTGGACATTGTTTTTTTATTTCTTTATGTCAGCATTAAGCCTGCCTGTGCACTTTCTTCTTGACCTTCCTTAGTAATTCTCTAGTTTGCGATACTTTTCGCTAGTAGCATGGTGCGTCTGGCATGTCTTAGATTGTTGATGTTCCTTCCCCTATCTTCACTCATCCTTTCTTCTGAATCTAAAACCTGTTTCTTCATATATGATAGATATTTTTTGGCTAACAAGTTAATAGGGGCCCATAAATGCACCTTACCTGATCCCTTTGCCATTGGAAAAACCATTCAAATTCCATGCTAACCATAGTTTCTTTGTCCGAAGTCCAGATCTCTCATCAGGACTACAGGTGTATGGCTCTTGTGTCCTTGCGCTATGTACGCACATACATAACCATATTTTACCTTCATTTATCTAACACAGTTTTTTCCATCACTCCAAAATGTCCATAGGGTCCATCCATTCCACCTCCAATCTTTTTCCACTCCTATTATCCCTCAGGGCCTCCTTTGTTACAATGTGGGCTTAAAAATCTGATTGCATCCGGGCTCCCCTCTTCTTGCATTTGGCCCCATAGCATCTGCTCTTTGATGAAAGTGAATACTTGAGTCTTTTATTTCTTTCCTACATACAAACCCTTCGGGGGGGCCAAAGCTGCAGTGGAAGGCGGCCTTCTCTTTTTATTATCCGAATGCAAGCCTGCCTGCAGCGCACCATGCGCTTCTGCTGAGCTTTGCTGTGGCCCTGCCCGGCCGGTTAGTTGTGCCCGACACATTGCAGATCCTGCAGAGGCCCGGAAGGCCAAAAACATCTAGGAACAATTGTGGCACCTTTGCGATGTGTGGCGGGGTAAGAAATGAAGATAACACCAAGCATATGGGCTCCAGTGCCCTAGTGGTTTTCCAGGGTCCTGGGAAGACCACAGATGCCCACCTCAATGTCAGCAAAGTGATAAGCGGTACAGAAATGTCAATGCTATTGCTATAAGGCTATTGCTATTATTAATATTTTTTCTTGGCTGAGATACCATCTCGGATCGGCAAGGTAACTAGATGACAGGGCTGTCATCATAGGCCATCTACACATCCACATAATAATAATAGTAAATAGTAGCGAAAAGCACAAATATAAGCATGATTTGTGCTTCTTAATCATGTTTAGAATGGAGGACATTTTTGGAATTTCCCCTGGACAGAAGGTTGAAGAAATGTGGGACATATTGTGGAAAAGGATGATCCTGGTTACGAAGTCACTGAAAAGTAGAGACTTCCAGGATCGTACCCCTTTCTCAGTGGGCCTAACTTGGCTCCTTAGACATTGGTGTTTCATCACCGAGTTGGCTATTAGACCGAATGGTAATTAGATAGAATAATAATTTGTATAACCGCTTGATATTACATGGTGATGACCTATGGTGATATGCAATTAAAACTTGAACTTGAACTTGGAAATGAAATTTCACCGGGTGATATACAGTCCTCAAGGCGTTTTGAACTGCAGCTCTCCACATTTTCACAAGGGGCCATGCTGACCGAAGCTGATGGAGATTGCAAGTCCGGACCATGTAAAAATCAGACTTTGCCCACGGTGGATTTTTAAGGCCTGTTTGTTCTCATATCCGGAGACTTTGGGTTTCAGGACAGAGTCTGGAAAACATTAGGAAAATATCTTGACTGTAAAAAGTGCATTGGAGTGGAATAGATTGCTTCGAAAGGTGGTGGACTCTCCTTTTGGAGGCTTTTTAAATAGAGGCTGGATGACCATCTATGGGGGAGTCCTTTGATTGTTGTCTTCCTGCATTGGCAAGAAAGGGGTGGACTGGATGCCCCTTGGGGTCCCATCCACCTTATGATGTCTGCGCATACGGGATCCCTTCCCAGCTCCACAAGTCAATGATTCTATGCCTGAGACCTGCTGTTCCACCCTACCTAACCATCTGTTTGTCTCTGGTGCCATTGCATGTTAGATCTTTTGGACTCTAAGTATTTTATTTATGTACTTAGTCAACTTAGATTTGTTGTTTGTGTGCCTTCAAAAGCCATTTCTGATTTATGTTGACCCTAAGGCCGAACCTATTCACAGTGTTTTCTTGTTCGGTGTTCCTTGCATGTTCTTTCCTTATCCATTAACTTTTGCCATCTCGATCATGCTCTAGTTTGCTTGGCCACAGGAGACTAGTTTTCATTTGGAATGTGTGTGGGTATGTTGGGTGTGGTGTGGGTGGCCTGCCACACTAGATGTGAGCAAGGGTTCAAACACAGGAAAATGATCACCTAAACATTAGGAGGAACTCCCTGACAGTAAGGCTGTCCAACAGGGGAACACATTACCTCTGAGTTGTTTGATGGAGTCTCCTTCTTTGGAAGTCTTTAAATAGAGGCTGGATGGTTTTCATTGTGTCTTCCCTGCATGGCAGCTGGATGGACTGGATGGCCCTTGGGGTTCTTCCAACTCTATGATTCTATGATCCTAGTGAAAGTTGTACCAGTTTGATCTCCATTTAACCATAATGCGTCCATGCTAATGGAAATCCTGGAATGTCTAGTTTGGGGAAAGTATTTAAATGTTTGGTTGTGTCTTGAAATGGTTGTCCAACTCTTGGCATCCAAAATGAATCTATCATGGGATTTTTCCAGGGCAGGATTTATTCAAATCAAATGTTTTTTTTGCCCCTTCCCTCCTCTGAAGCTGAGACAGCTTGACTTAGGGGCTAAACAGACTGCCCCTAAGGGGCAGCCTGCAGCTACACTTTTGAACGCCGGATTGAGGCCACGGCGACTACATGCTGGCGGCCCTGATCTGGCTTTCTGTGGTGTGCAAAAAAGGAGCTTCTGGTACAGTGGAAAGGGTGCCATAGCCACTGGACGCCAGTTTTTGGGGCGCCTTTGTATGTGTCATCTGGACGTGGTGCCAAAAGGAAGCGCCATGACACCACCCACCATGTGCTGGGGCATGCAGCATCATGCCGGCAATGGGGGTGGAGTCGGGCATGCGTATGTGGATGCAATCCTCCACCCACCTTGGTGCCAGCCTTAATGGCTGATCGTTTGAGACTGTTACTCAAGATCACCCATGGTTTTCCCGTGGTTTGGAGCTCTGGTCTTTAGGTCCTAGTCCAACACCAAATCACTTTAGCATGCAAAATTTAGTGCTGTAGGGTCTGTTAGTTACACTAGTATAGGGAAAGGCCCAGAGAGTATTCCAGGTGCCCATCATGAAACTACAAAACTTAGGATTTCATGATGGACAATGGAAATTTAAAGTAAGACCAAACTGCTCTAACTTTCACAATGTGGATACTCCCTGTCGGTGCACATCTTGTTTCTTACAGCGTGGCTGATCTTCATACATTTTCTCTCTTCTTCCTTACTCGTATTCCGGCTTGTGCTCTCCCAAGCAAATCTACCGGCAGCCTTTTTTCGGTGCCTAATGCAATGTGTGTTTTTTTCCGCTGCCCAGGATCCTCGGAGGAAAGCAAACACAGAAAGCCCACCTTGAAATCGCTGCATTCCCACTTCAAAGAGCTGATCGCTCTTGACAGGCATCCCCCTCATGCTCCACCATTTCTTTTCAACATGCTCTGAATCTTATTAGGACCCACATGGTTTGGAGTTGCTCTAGATTTTCCTAAGGACGGGTCATTCGGATTGTCTAATAGTAGAAAGTCAGGCTTCATACCTTCCAGCCTTCGATTTGGCAGGGGACATCCAAAAACCCTGCCTTCCCATTTTCTCAGCTGCTTTGGGAAGGTCCCAGTTTCTCTCTTTCCCCCCCACTTTCGCCCAGTGACTTCAGTTGCTGCAAACTGACTCCGAAGTAACAAAAGTAATTTGGCACTCCATTAACTCAGCAGAGGCGAAAGAATTCCAGAGCATCGATCTTCTTTTGCTTGGTGAGCTGTTGTTTTCCTGGATAGATGGGCCAGGTGCGGTCTGTCATCTCCCCAAGAAAGGAAGAAGAAAGTCGGGTCACCTTCCAACTTGTCAATATCCCTCTTGAATGTGGTGTCCCAAAACTAGAAACTAGACATAAGATCCAGGTGAGGTCTGACGAAAGCAGAAGAGATTGGCACTACTACTCCTCTTCATCGGGATACTTTGCTCCTGATGATTCAGCCCTAGAATTCATTGGCTTTTTAGCCGCTGCATCCACAGTTGACTCTACATCCTCAGGAGGCTCCTGAAAAGGCAGGTATCGGTGTTAATCCATACTTTTCTCCACCACCCTAAGGCCCCTTTTCAACTGGGACGTTTGCCCTGGATAGATCCGGGCAGATCCAGTAATCCAAATGGGACTTTGGTAAAATAGTCATAATTGCCCATCTGCCTGAGTCCCATACCTTGCCTGGTCCTCAAGGTTTAGGACCCAGGCCAGCTTGCCCCCTCGTTGGACTGGGGAGCATTTATTTTGGGCAAATAGGTTTTGTGGACTGTATTTCCCCCCATGCCTGAGTCCACCTTCTCTCCACCTCCATTTGTACAATCTGAAGTTGTTAGCTAAAGAGTGAAATCTTTTAGCTAGCTTCAGTTAGAGCAAGACCCTCTGGATCCAACCCTGCCAACATTTCACCGATGAAAACCGGGGCACGTGTTGGGCCAAGCAATCTCAGAGTAGATCAAGATGGCAGAAGTTTAAAATGAGAACTAGTCGACATGCCTCAAGTTTGCTTCTGCCTGAGCCCCCTGGGAAGGCCAAGACTTTGTTGTCTCTTCCTTGGCTCTCCCCTGTGTGAGGTTAATGGCGTTCAAACTACTTTTGCACTTGCACTCAGTTTGCAGCAACTGAAAAGTCAGCTGAGGACAAAGGATATATACACACACACACACACACACACACACACACACACACACCACATATAGTATAGTATATTGTATATATATCAAGACTATATGTGGAGATATATATATTGTGTGTGGTAGTTTTTCGTGTGTGTGTGTGTGTGTGTGTGTGTATATATATATATAATTCATATGTTTGTGTGTGTGTATATATATGTGTGTGTGGTAGTTTTTTTCATAGATAGATAGATATGAATAGTTTTACATACTATAGTACTATATATATGGTCATTTTCATATATATATATATATATATATATACACACACACACACACATACACACACACACACACACGCACACACACACACAAACGTATGAATTTTATACACACACACACACGGAAAAACTACCATGCACAATATCTATATATCCACATATAGTCTTGATATATATACAAAGTGTATATATATGTGTATATATATATATATAATGAATACTATATGTGGTGTGTGGTATATGTGATAGTATATATGTGGTACTTTTTCATATATACAGTCATGTATATT
>NW_024803352.1:8656-8905 GCF_019175285.1 Sceloporus undulatus | reverse complement strand
TTGATTTCAGGTCCTTATCAAAATCGGCCCAATTTTGCTGATAAAAAACTTTCTTTTTGTCTTCTATGTACTTATAAAATTCTACCCTGGCCTTTAGGTAAGAACTATAATTTTCCTCGGGGTTGTCTAAAGCAACTTACTACATGTAACTATTTTTAAGATTTTGCAGCTTGAAGCTACAGAATCAATTTGAATCTCTATTATCAAGGACGATGATGAACAGCAGAAGGGACAGACTTTAAGGCCAGA
>NW_024803352.1:0-8556 GCF_019175285.1 Sceloporus undulatus | reverse complement strand
CAGGGAGGGAAAAGCCATTGCTCAGCCTCGAAGAAGGCGTGTGGTGGTTGTGGGGGACTCCTTGCTGAGAGACACTGAACCAGTGGTTTGTGGGCCTGACAAGATGTCTAGGGAGGTGTGTTGTCTCCCTGGGGCAAAGATCCATGATGTGACAGAGAGGCTGACAAGACTTGTCAAGCCTGCTGACCATTACCCCTTTCTTTTGGTTCATGTGTTAACCAATGATACTGCAAGGCACAGCCTTCAGAATATCATATGGGATTATAAGGCTTTGGGTAGGAAGTTGAAAGAGATGGGTGCACAGGTTGTCATCTCATCTCTTCTCCCAGTCGAAGGGCATGATCCAAAAAGGGAGAGGAAAATAGCAGAGGTGAATAACTGGCTCCACAGATGGTGCTGCCAAGAACGGTTTGGATTTTTGGATCATAGTCTGAGGTTCCATGAGAGGGACTTCTAGCAAGGGATGGGTTGCATCTCATGCCAGTTTTTGCCAATAGTCTCAAAAATTTGATCAGGAGGGCTTTAAACTGAGTTATGTGGGGGAGGGAGACAGTATTCTGGAAGGCAAAAGGGCTGACGAAAATAGTCAAACTGTCATAGAGGGAACAAGACAAACAGTGCAAGGACCCAAAAGTGGGAGGCAAAAAAACTTGCACAGGCACCTATGGTTTAAGATGTCTCTACACTAATGCACAGAGCATGGGAAATAAGCAAGATGAACCTGAACTCCTAGCACAACAAAGCAAATATGATATAATAGGCCTCACTGAAACCTAGTTGGATGAGTCTCATGATTGGAATGTAGAAATACAGGAGTATAACCTTTTCAAGATAAATAGGCCAAACAGGAAAGGAGGAGGAATAGGATTATATGTCAGGGACATTTTCACCAGTGAAGGGGAGGGAAACAAGAGGAATGTTATTGTGGGAGTCTACTACAGACCCCCAAGTCAGACTGAGGAATTGGATGATGCCTTTCTAGAACAGATGACCACACACTCAGAAAGGAGAGATGTAGTAGTGATCGGTGATTTCAACTATCCTGATATTTGCTGGAAGTCAAACTTAGCCAAATCATCAAGGTCTAGCAAATTCCTCACTTGCCTTGGAGACAATTTCATTGTCCAAAAGGTGGAAGAGGCAACAAGGGGATCAGCTATTTTGGATCTGATCCTAACCAACATGGATGACTTGGTTAATGGGGTGCAAGTGGTGGGATCCTTAGGTGGAAGTGACCATGTTCTCCTGGAGTTTGTTATACAATGGAAAGGAGAAGCCAGGCATAGTCAGGCACACATTCTAGACTTTAGGAAAGCTGATTTTAGTAAATATAGGTGTGTTACAGACCGCCTAAAAGCGGCGGTCTGCCGCCGCCGCCATTTGCGGCACAGGGGAGTCTCAGCGGCCAAACCGGAAGGCTCCCTTGCGCCGCAAAAAAAGAAGCGCCAAATGGCACTTCTTTTTGTGCCCGGATGTGACGCCACGAGGCACTAGTTGCGCACTTGCGGCGTCACATCTGAGGCGCAACGTGCGGACGCTATACATCCACTACGTCAAGATGGCAGTGCCCTTGTGGAATGGGCGCCACCATTTTGTACGTACCCAGTACGTACTAGGGTTAGGGGCGTCAGGAAGTGACACCCCTTCCTAACCCTAATACGTCCTTGGGATGTACTATACGCCCGTCCGGAAAGAGCCATAGAGAAATACTGGGGGTGACCCCATGGTCAGGAAAACTAAAAGAGAAGGGAGTTCAAGATAAATGGGAGTTTCTTAAAAGGGAGATACTGAAGGCACAATTTCAAACAGTTCCAATGAGGAAGAAAAAATGAGAAATGTCTCAGGAAACCAGGATGGATGACTAAGGAACTTTCAACTGAGCTAAGTTTTAAATGGAACATGTATAAGAAATCACCAAAGGGGAATGCAAACAAATAGCTAGCCTGTGAAGGGGTAAAGTCAGAAAAGCTAAAGTGCAGAATGAACTCAGGCTTGCTAGAGAGGTTAAGAACAACAAAAGGGCTTTTTTTGGATATGCCCACAACAAAAGGAAGAAGAAGGAAACGGTAGGTCCACTCCGGGGAGAAGATGGCAAAATGGTAACAGGGGACAGAGAAAATGCAGAATTACTCAAGACCTTCTTTGCTTCAGTCTTCTCAGGAAAGGCAAAGCGTGCTCAACCTGAGGATAAAGGAGCAGAGGACAAAACAGGGGAATTTCAGCACAGAATAAGTAAAAGGAATACCTGGTTAATCTAAATGAATATAAGTCTCCAGGACCAGATGAACTACATCCAAGAATATTAAAAGAACTGACTAATGTAATATCGGAGCCATTGGCAATAATCTTTCAGAACTCCTGCAGAATAGGAGAAGTCCCAGCAGACTGGAGGAGGGCAAACGTTATTCCCATTTTCAAGAAGGGGAAAAAGGAGGATCCCAACAATTATCGTCCAGTTAGTCTGACATCTATACCAGGAAAGATTCTAGAGCAGATCATTAAACAGAGAGTCTGTGAACATCTAGAAGGCAATTCCAAAATCACAAAAAGTCAACATTACAGAGAAACAAGTCATGCCAGACATATCTAATCTTTCTTTTTGATAAAATTAACCACTTGGTAAATGAAGGGTATGGTGTGGATATAGTATATCTTGATTTCAGTAAGGCCATTGACAGGGTTCCCCATGACATTCTTGCAAACAAGCTAGTGAAATGTGGGCTAGACAAGGTAACAGTTACATGGATTTGTAATTGGATGACTGGCCAAACCCAAAGGATGCTCAACCATGGCTTCTTTTCATTTATTTACTGTATTTACTTCAGCCCTAAAGGCTCGCAGAGTGGCTTACAATTACAGTCCGTCCTTGCCTTACTCGGGGGATCCGTTCCGGATCCCGCCATGTAAGATGAATTCCGCCTATGCTTGAGCCCCATTGGAAACAATGGGGCTTGTGCGTGGCGGCGCGGCGGCGCAGGAGCGTGCGGGGCGCAACGTGCGCGCGTGCCCATTCAATTGAATGGGACGTGCCGCCCCTTCCACCCTGCGTGTGCCCCACGGCTTGAGCGCGTATGCTCAAGGCCGTGTATGGCGCACCCGCGCTGTATTATTTTAATTAGACGGTTCCCTGCCCTCAGGCTTACAATCTAAAAAGACACAACACAAAAGGAGAAGGGAATGGTGGTGGGGAAAGGGAACAGGTCCAGCAGTTCTTCTCTCCCTCTGAGGCCTGGACCAAGGCAGATGGACTGGAGGAGGGCTCTTCTCCTTCAGGCCTGATGGCATTGGGCCTGTCCTTTCACTCCCTCCAGGCCAGAAGATGACAGTTGGCAAGTAGGGAGGGCCTTCTCCGGAGAGAAGTGACCAGTGGGGTCCCACAGGGTTCTGTTCTGGGTCCAGTGCTATTCAACATCTTAATCAATGACTTGGATGACAGAATTGGGAGCATACATATCAAATTTGCAGATGACACCAAATTAGGAGGAGTAGTTAATACCCCAGAGGACAGGATCAAAATTCAAAATGACCTTAATAGATTAGAAAGCTGGGCCAAAGCTAACAAAATGAATTTTAAGAAGTTGAGAAACTGGAGCATGTCCGAAGGAGGACGACTAAAGTGGTGAAGGATCTGGAAACCATGCCCTATGAGGAACAACTTAGGGAGCTGGGGATGTTTAGTCTGGAGAAGAGAAGGTTAAGAGGTGATATGATAGCCCTGTTTAAATACTTGAAGGGATGACAATTACAAAAATAAAAAAGGTGATAAAATTCAAACGGAACAGGAGGAAATAAAAAAAGTTTTTCTTGAATTCTATTCCAATTTATATAAGGAACACCCAGTTGATTTAAAGAAATTAAACAAATACTTAAAAGAAATAAAACTTCCATCCCCAAATGAATAACAAAACCAAAAATTAAATGGACCTATTATGACTGATGATATAAGAGAGGCAATTAAAAATTCAAAAGAAGGGAAGGCACCCGGCCCTGATGGGTTTACATCCAAGTACTGTATTATAAAATCTTTGTAGAAGACTTAATAAACCCCCTCTCTCAAACATTTAACACTATACAAAAGGAAGGGATCCCTGACACTTGAAAAGAGACAGATATAGTAATAATACCTAAGGAAGGGAAAAACGCTACAGAACCTAAGATCTTCAGGTCGATATCACTCTTGAAACAAGATTACAAAATCTTTGCATCTATTTTGGTCAGTCGAATGAAAACATGTTTGCAGCTCTGGATAGACAAAGACCAGAGAGTGTTCCTTCCAGGAAGATACATGAGAGAAAATATGTGAATAGTCTTTAATATTATGGAGTACTATCAGAGACATACAGGGAAAGGGCTGGCCACGATCTTCGTTGATCTAGAGAAAGCTTTCAACTCTGTGAATTGTACTACCTTAAAAGAAATATTAAAAGAAATCAATTCTATATTTTGCACAAACGTTGAGAGAGAATTTGTATAAAATTTACTTTCGATGGTACCTGACCCCAGCAAAAATTTCAAAAATATATAAAAACATTAATAATTTATGTTGGAAATGTAAGGAAGAAGTTGGAACTTTCTACCACGGCTAGTGGTTGTGCAGTAAGGTCAAAAAATATTGGACAATGGTGAACAATACAATTAACTATATCCTGACCATTAAAATGCAAATGAAACCTGAAACCTATTTGCTGAATATGATGGATAAAGAATTTGAAACTAAATTTGGGAAATTGCTTTTTTATATGATAACTATGGCACGAGTAACCTTAGTGCAAAAATGGAAATCTGAATATGTCCCCAATAAAGATGAGTGGCTATTAAAACTATTTGATGCAATGGAAATGGTTAAACAAACCCAAATCTTAAATGAGAAGCAAACAGACAATATGAATAACAATTGGCAATTAATATATAATTATTTAAATAAGACATAGAAAACATTAAAAAAAAAATTAAAGAGATAAAACTCCGTTTCTTGATTTCAGGGAAAATGCAGTGAAGGGAACTTAAATTAAATGGAAATAAAAATAGAAGAACAATCTTAAAATAAGGAAGAAGAGAAATATGCAAAATATAGAATTGTTATTGAACAACCGGCAGTTACATTATAGGTAGATTACATAATGAAGATACCTCCAAAAATAGATAGTATAGGGGGTTGGACTGGATGGCCCTTGTGGTCTCTTCCAACTCTATGATTCTATGAGTCCCTCCCCCCCCCCCAAGAAGTGCTCAAGGATCTTGCGTTTATTTATTACCTGACAATGCACAATGCAAATCTTGGAACCCTCCTTAATGGAATTTGGACCATCTATAAAAAGAGTCAAAGCCCATCAAATGTTTTTGACCTATTAGAAATCTTCTTTGGCACTGCAAAAGAAATGTACTCTGAATTGTTGACAGGAAAGGGTAATAAAATGAGAGCTTTAGAGACTTTGGAATGTTGTCCAAGCATCCATATCCTGGCTTTCATGGTAGCTTTCCACACACTAATATCTTCTTAGCCTAATTATAAAATCATTAATTAAAACTGAGACTATACTCACCATAGATAGAGTAATAAGGTTAGAGAATATGCATCCCAAAAATATAGCACAGAAAGGATAATGGTGCCATGTTCATCTTTCTCTGTTTTACCCTTGTCATCTAATCAGCTTATTATCCTTTTAGCCTTTAGATACTCGGAACACCAGTGATTTATACACAAAAATAAATAAATAGTTGACATGTATGTCACCATTTAATTTTTCTTCACTTTCCCAACTTTTCAACTGTTTCCTTTGCAGTAGAGGCCTGGTTTCCATTCTTGATCTTGGTTAAAAATAAATAGACTTCAGGTTATCTATCTATCCAAAAATGGTATAGCTCTAAGGAACCATGAGATCAAACATAATCCTTCTTTATATACCTTCTTTAATGGAGAACCAGCATAGTGTAATGTTGGATTAGGAATCCTAGAATATTAACTGTCTTCAATTCATCCTCAACTTATAACAACATGATGAATGAGACATCGCCAAGACACTCTGTCTAGTTCTTTGATAGCTGCCCTTCCAAGTTTTAGTCTTCTTCTAACTTCTTGACTGCAGTCTCCATTCTGATTCCGATTCCAAGTCTGATTCTGTTTCTGCTTCTGATCCAGGCTATAGAAAATGTTTAACTACTTCAGTTTCTTCATCATCTACATTAAAGTTATGTAAATCATCAGCGGTCATTATTTTTGGTTTCTTAATGTTCAGCATTATACCTGCCTTAGCACTATCATCCTTGACTTTTTCCAGTAATTGTTCCAAGTCTTTGCTATTTTCTGCTAGTAGTATGGTATTGTCTGCATCTTTTACATTGCTGATGTTCCTTCTTCTAATTTTTGCACCTTTTTCCTCTAATGTTACTTTCCGCATATTGTTGGGATACAAATTGAAGAGATATGGTGATAGTATGCAGCCTTGCCTGCTCCCCTAGCCAATTAGAAACCATTCTGTTTCTTTGTATTTTGTTCTAACAGTAGTCTCTTGACCTGAATACAGGTTACACATCAGAACAATCAAATATTATGGCACATCCATTTCTTTAACAACAGTCCATAACTTTTCATGATCTATACAAACAAAGGCTGTAATCTATAGTGTATAAAGAATCCTAGGGACCAGGGTTCAAATGAAAACCCACTGGATAACCATGAGCAAGTCCTACTCTTTTAGCTTCAGAGGAAGGCATTGGCAAAACTCCTCTGAACAAGTCTTGCCAAGAAAAGGGCTGTCATACAATCAGAGGGTTGCCATAAATTGTAGACAAAAGCACCTAATACATAAACATAAATTGGGTGCATAAGGGAGAGGAACTCAAGGTTGCTCACATTAAGACTGAATAAAAATGCAATTCAAAAACAAACCACATTGATATATTAAAACATAATTAAGTGAAAATATAATGTTAAAGTAAATAAATAAGAAATTTAAATAAAGAAAACAATGAAATGAAATTTTATTTATATACCGCCGTTCCCATGATCACGGCGGTTTACAACAAGTAAAATACTATACAATGTAATTTACAAGCAGCATAAAAAGCAAATACTACAATACAAAGATAAAAATACAACAATGGCATAGCATTACATATTTCAAGCACAGCATAATAACAAATAACAATGCATTTCACTACAGGACAGCAATACAATTCAATACAAGATAAAAATCTATACATGTCTCAGAACAACCAATATTACATAACAGCAATAACATATCCAAACAGTATAAGCCCAACATTAATAACCAAACCCCACCCCTCCAAAAACGCGTCTCTGGTGGGGAGGCCGGGAGCCGGCTTTATGGGGCCGCTCTCACCGGCCCCGCCCCTCCAAAAACGCTGCTCCAGCGGCAGAGAGAAGTCCTCTTGGGCCGCTGCCATGTGCATGATAGACCTTGTCACAATAGGTCTACCAAGCCAGATTTATACAGGATAAGAGTTTATTTGGTTTTGAGAAAGAATATAATGGATATTAATGAAAGAAGATGAAAAAATATGTAAAATATATAACTTCTTATTGAAAAGATCCCTTGAAAAAGTGGAAATTAAAGATTCTATGATAAAATGGGCACAAGAGTTGGGATACAATTTAGGCTTGGAAAAATGGAGAAAAGCTAGATTAAAAACAAAAAAAATTACTGTAGCACAAACAATAAAAGAAAATTATTTTAAAGTTGTAAATAGATGGTATCAAACATCATGCTGACTAGAAAAAAAATTATAAATTAAAGGATAACCGGTGTTGGAGATGCCAAAAAGAAATAGGTACATATTTGCATATGTGATGGCAATGCACACATATAAAGTCATTTTGGGTGAAGATTAATTAATTAATAAACAAGAAGGATATGGTTAAATGGGAAAAGGATTGGGAAGCTGTAAGACTTTATTTAGCGGCTGCTCAGTAAGTAGAGGAACAAGAAACAAAACCTGTCTATTCATACCTAGAGACAGGGGAATAAGATGTTGTTTTAAAAGATAAAATTATACAGTTTCTTGTGGAGAGTTATCAGGTATAAGCCTAATATATAACAGATTTGTAGCTTGTTGATATACATTTTTATTTATCTTGTTGTAAACATGCAAGCTTTGTAAAAAAAGATATATATATATATATATTCATAAAATAAAAAAGGCAGTAGCTTTTTTCTTGCTAACAGAATTAAAAGTTTATTTCCTGGACTGAATTCTGAAGTGATGAAATAATAATATTTGGGATGCACCATGTGCTTTCCTCCCCTTTTCTTAGTCACTCTCTGAATGAAGGCTATTTTCTATTTCAGGTGACCTTTGCAGATGTGGCAGTATATTTCTCAGAGGATGAATGGAATCTGTTGACGAAGAAACAGAAACTGTTGTACAATTATGTAATGATGGACAATTACAAGAATGTGGCTTCTGTAGGTAAGGAACCTGAATCCATTGCTCTTTCTATAAAGACTGAGGGCCCTTTCATACTATATTATCATGTCGCTATGGTTCTACTAGAATGATAGAATCATAGAGTTGGAATAGACCACAAGGGCCATC
>NW_024803351.1:0-8915 GCF_019175285.1 Sceloporus undulatus | reverse complement strand
ATATAAATTTTGGGTGCCAAGTGATCAAAAATCATGACCCCTGACTGCCCCCACCGCAGCTGCCATTATTCCAAAGGTGAGCTGACCATGTAGCCAGAGAAGCCTAGCAAGGCATGGCTTTAGCAAAAGGTAGATTCACACCTTTCAAAACCAGTTTGGGGAGTCGCTATTCTAGTTTCGCTGGTGACACAAAAGAATGAGGACAAAGGAAGTTTGCCTTACCTATTGATGGTATTAAGTACTCAGCCATCTACATAGTATTTTTCTCCCAAAGAAGTAGCAGACCCCTTTTGTGTATCCATTGTTAAACTTTAGACTTAGTCAATAGATAGCCATCAAGACCTTTGTTCCCAGGTAGCTATAGCCTGAGGATATGTTTCGCAGTATAAATAAGACCCAGATTTCGCCCTTCAGTGGGCTTTGTGAGCTGCAGTTCCAAACTTCAACTCTGTTGAGCAACTGCTCCGGAGCTCTCTTGGGCACTGTGCCCAGCTGAAATCACTTGGGCAAGCCTAAGCCCACTGTCTCTTTCAGGCCTCTTGTTAGCTTAGTCTACTGGAACTTAGCTCTTCGCCACCGCAGTCGCCGCTTGCTTTCTGTTCCCCGCGACTGTGTTCACCTCCCCACATCCTCCACATCCGTCGCTTGGAGAAGACTCCTCAGGTAATTATTTCAATTGTGCCTCTATCCTTTCTCCTTTACCCCCAAACTCTTTCCCTCCCTTGCTTTAGCATTGAATGTGTGTGTGCATGTGTGATCCCTTTTGTTGTGTGGCTTTAATAAATGTTTATATTTTTATTGCAACTCATTGGCATTGGAGTCTCTGTTTCTTGGGTTTGGACTAGATGACCTCTGGTATACACATAGGGACACGACCCCGCTGCGTGCATTGTTAGGACATGCCTCTTGTAATATCTGAGCTAATTAAATTCTCCTAATTTGATCCTTTCTAACAAAGACCTAATCCATGAAATTTCTCCTGTTAGCTCGGTGAGTGAGAAACCAGTGTCATGTGCTTCAGTGTCATAATATACTAGAAAACAAAAGTCTATGATTTACATGAAAAGGGATTTTGCAGCCTTTAACTGAAAGAAAAAAAATCTGTATCATGAGTTTTCTCGAAGGTTCTAAAAGCACCTTTTGCATACTGATTTTCCAGACTAACAAGGCAATGTCTCTGAGCCCCATGATTTGTTTGTTCAGTGACAAAAAGGAGCAATGGCAGTGTTTACTAACACATTACATATATACATCAAGCCAGTGGTCCCACACTTTAACATATTATGCTATATAAATCCCAAATTTAATAGCCATTCCCAACCATCATGCATGTTTGGAGCAATAAATCTCAATTTCCATCTTGCAATACCTTTTGTTCAAGATGTGCCCTGTGCAGTGATACCCTCTGTTCCAACTTCTGGTGTTCTCGTTCATGTTGTGCCTCTGTCTGCATCTTGGTTTTGCCCTGGTAGGCATTGAGCAGTTCCATTTCTTGTTGAAGCTGCAGCTGCAGAGCCTGGCATTCTGCTTCTTGAGCCTCATCTAGTCGCAGCTAGAAGAAAAAATATTTTAAAAATAAGATGTTGAGTCTTTTTTGTCACCTTGTATTTTGCCATCCTGTACTTCATCATCCTGTAATAAATGAAGTTTGTTGTCAGCCTAGATCCAGCCCTCATCTTTTCTTTTATGTGGTTCTTCTATTTCTGCATAAGCACGTTTGTGATGTAAAGAACCTTTAAGACAGCCCTTAGTGATATCAGCTGCAATACTATTAAGAGAGTTGGAGAGGAATGGATTGCTCTCTTTTCCTCATCTCACTCTCCTGGAACTGCTGCACTGAATAGATCATGGATGAATAAACATCACTTTTACATGAAGATTGGATTCTGTTGGATTCTTACAAGATTGGATTCCAACAGCAGACACCACAGCGCTTGTGTTGCTTTATTTTAATGCTGAGAATCTATTGCTCCACTGTGTCCTCCATTGTGTCCTCCAAGCTTGCTCCATCCACAAAGTGATATTCCTTCAAATATTTAAGCAGGGCTGCTATCATTTTTTTTCTCTTCTCCAGGCTAAACACCCTCATCTCCATAAATCTCGCTCATAGGGCAATGGTTTCCAGACCCTTTATCCTTTTAGTGCCCTCCAGACACACTCCAGCTTCTCTACATCCTTTTTGAATTGTGGTACCCAGAACTGAACAAAGTGTTCAAGGTGAGCCCTTAACAAGGCTGAATATAGTAGTGTTATTACTTCCCTTGATCACCATATTTATAGATGCAGCCCAGAATCTCATTGGCCTTTTTAACTGCTGCATTATACTCTTAAATCCTCTTTAAACAAACTGAATCAAGGAACCATGTGATAGGTTCACCTTGGAGAGGCCATAAATTGGAAACAACAATCTGTTTATCTGCAGAACATATCAAATGGAAAGTTTAAACTTGGAGGAATTTCCAAATTGTCATTTCCATTCAGAACTCCAGACCAAAATATCTGATGATGCTGTAGTGGGACCTGAGCATGAGAACATTCCACATGAGGACTGTAGTACATAGTTCATAATTCTGGAACTCTCTTCAAAAGAAACCAGGCATTTAGCAGGCAATGAGCACCTCTCATCATCTGCAAATAGAAGAGCAAACTGAGAGCAAACAGTTGTGGAGCAGTACCACTGGCACTACTCACATTATTTGCAAGATGATTGGTTTGGACACCTTCCCCATGCAGAACTGACTTTTAACAGTTCTGTGAATCAGAGCATGGGTCATTCACCATTTGAGGTGATCTATGGTTATGAGCTAAAAAATTACCCATGCTCAGGAAGGAGCCTGTGGAGCAGATGCCACTGACCAATTGGGTCATTGAAATTAAAAAGGCATCGCCTCACATAATGACAGCCCTTGAGGAGGCCAAATAAAGCTATTAGAAATATTCTGACCAAAAAGGGGCAAAGAATGGACACTTGAGCCAGGGAATAATAAGATGTATATGAAATATCTGAAAACCCAACAGTCAGCAACGAAACTAGTCCTAAAATATATTGGACCTTTTTTGGTGAAGTGGTTGATCAATGAGATAACCAGGGAACTGAAGAACTATAGACATTTGCACCTTGTCTTTCATTTTAGTTTACTGAAGCACCTCTGCCTCCTCTTTTGGTTGAAGGAGAATATTTTGAGGTGACAAAAATCCTAGACTCTTGCCGTTCCAAAAAACAATTGTAATCTTTTATTAAATAGAAACAAGAGACAGAATGTCAGTGTGTGTATGCCGAACATATTATTGCTCCTGGTTTGATAAAGAAATTTCATGCCAAATATTCAGACAAGCCAGGTCCTTGAAAAGGTGTCTTGAGAGGGCAGGATATCAGAATTTATAGAATCTGCCCTGTGTTTATATTTTTAATACTTGGCATGATTATTTTCTGACAAGTTTTGATTTGTACTTGGTGGGGTGATATTGCAGGGATTAAACTATCAAGATACTATTTGCTGAAATGGAAATTGTGGAATGTGCAGGAAGGGTTTAACTGTTATAATACTGGTGAAAGATGGGGAACAGATAGTCATGGGAAAGTGCTGAAGTATTTTCCATTTCTTTTCTTTTATTTCTTTTTAATAGTAGAAAATTTAATGAAGGTTTTGGATTGAAATTTGGTTTTCATGCGTACCTATTTTACGACAAATCTAAAATTGATAGAGAATTCAAGAACCATTTTGTTCATAAAACATTACTAAGAATTTGGATGAAATATAAACCAGGATGGTGCCCTAGAATTCCACTTTGGGCATCTCCAGGTGAAGCCTTTTTGAGATGGGAGGTATATAATGAAGAGAAATAGATACAATACAAGGATATTATCAAATCTGATCAGCATACGCAAATACTCAAAACACAAGAGTAAATATCTAAAGATGGATATTTTTATAATTGATTCTCTTACAGACAATTGAGAAATTTAAAATGGATAAAAAACTAATTGGTATTGCGGCAGTACCCCAGAATTAGAGAAAATACTTAAAAAAGGACCCCCCCCAAAAAAAAAAGAATATCTAAATTTTATCTTATTTTGAAATGGAAATTAGAGGATGAGACAGTTTTAAAGAGTTTATGATTCGATGGGCAAAAGACCTAAATCAAAACATCATGCTGGAGCAGTGGGAGAGGATATGGCTGGAGGAGGATTAAATACACAAGTAGTGTTGAAATTAGGGAAAATTGGGAGTTCTGGTGGATCGGCGCCCACAATGGCTGCAGTCTAAGATCGTCTCCAGGCTGGGGTTACCTTTCGCTGCTTGTCCTCCCTGAATAATTCACTGGAGAGAGTGGAAGAATCCTCCCAATAAATGGGAAGCTTGGGGCCCTCTTATGTGAAGCAGACAATCCCCTTACAATTCACATTAGTGGGAAAACTGGAAAAAAAAAACACTGAACTCTCCAAGAGAGTGGGAGAGACGGAGGGGAATCGAAGCTTACCAAGACAAGCTGCAAAGTGCGGAAGGGAGCTATTTTTAGCACAGGGAGGCCACTGCTTTTCAAGGTTATTTGAAGACCTTTTTAATTAATAATAGTAATAATAATAATAAAATTTATTTATATACCGCTATTCCAAATTCCAAATTCAATCACAGCAGTGTACAGCTAAAAGTGATACAAGATAGCAACAACAGGTATCACCAACAACATATTAAAAACATCTCAATACAGCAATAAAACTTATAAATATACAAACTGTCAAAAACACATGAACAAAACTACCTGAATAACAATTGCATGTCAGGGGGAGAACAGCATAACATCAGAACACATGGGGGAAGGCTTGTCGGAAGAGAAAGGTCTTTAGTTTCTTCCTGAAAAGATCAAGGGAGGTGACGGAGCGGAGCTTGTCGGGAAGGGAGTTCCAGATCTGCGGGGCCGAGATGGAAAATGCCCTTTGTGAAGACGAGGTATATTTCATCTTGGGAACCCTCAACAATTGCTTCCCGGCCAATCTGAGAGTGCGGGGCGGATTATATGGGGAGAGGCGGTCCTCCAAGTACCCTGGGCCCAAGCCATTTAGATATAAAGAACTTGGGAAAGCCACCTCAAACATCTCCTGAAATTATACCTTTACCCTAAAATAATGCCAAGAGATTGACTGAAACAGCAACACTCAAAGGGGACTATCAAACTTTGTATCTACTGGGAATTCGATACAATTCGATACAATACAATACAATACAATTAGATACAATTGGGGGAAATAGGGGATTGTTGTGTCTGCAGGACTTGAAACATACAGAAATAATAAAAAATAGATTCTTTCTATCAAGATTAAATCAGAATATCTCTCACGCCTTTTTAAAAATAATGACGAGGGAAGAAAGTAACACAACAATTTACATTTTCAAACCAACCACAGAGATGACCATCATTTGACATCCTGATGAAGAATATAGAACAATACAAAAGCTTAATGCAGGAAATAAAAAAAAATCAAAGATGAAATACGGGAGGATAATGAGAGGCTTTAAAATGAGATGAGGGAGGAGATAAAGGGAGAAATCAGATAAGAAATTAGAATGGTGACTCAGACTTTAAAAACAATAGTCAGAGATATAGGGAAAATAACAGAGAAAGAGAAACTAGAAACAGATCAAAAACAAACTGAACAAAAAATGTAAATTAAGGAAAAAGAAGAAGACAGAACTGCTATAATGAAATTAGAAAAGATTAGAGTGGATTCACTGAAACTAAGAGGCATAGCAGAAATAGAAAATGAAGATTTATACAAATCTCTGACACTAAAACTTGAAGACTTTGTGCAAGAACCACATCAACTTTTTCCGTGGGAGATTGATTCTATGTATCATCTATCATCTAAAGTACCTAAAATTAAAGGCCTTCCAAGAGATGTTGTGGTCCATTGTGTACGATGCCAGACTTGGAATTTGATCATTCAAAATAGTTATGAAAAAGAGCTAATTATAGATGGAAGGAAGATTCAAATTTTTAAGGACATTTCCCTGAAAGTGCTTAGAGCGAGATGTGATTACCACGGAGCAATTTAAGGCATATGGAGTACCCTTCAGATAAGAAGATGTGGAAGGAATTATGGTAACATGGAAACAAAAGTAATACAGACTTGATTCTCTGACCAAAGTGAAAGACTTCTGGGCAAGATTTAGAAAAGACATCGAAAAGCATGGTGAAAATAACCCATAAAATGAAAGATATGGAAGGAGATTTCTGGATAAAATAATTACAAGGAATCAGTAAAAGAAATTGGAAGAAGAAGAAAAGGATAGGGAAAAAGAGTCTAAAGAAGAAGAAGGCTACCTTGTGGCAGAAGAGACATAGTATTATAAAATCAGAGATATTATATAGGTAATACTAATCTAATTTTTCTTGTTTCTGTCATTAGAAGTTACATTTGAGTAGGTGTAGGATAAATAGCAAGTAGGAGGGTGAAAATAGAATGTAAATTGGATCTCCTGAAATAACTCTTTATTGCACTGTTATTCTGAGAATTGATTTTAAGACTGTTTCTAGACATAAAGAAGAACTGCTATACCATCAGGGTGATATCGTGGAATATTAAGGGGATGAACTCCCCTACTAAGAGGAGCAAAATATTCACAAAAATTTCAAAACAAAAGGCAGATATAACTGTGATACAGGAATCCCATATTGTAGCCAGAGATTGATTAGAGATAATCTTGGTAAAGAATTTATTTCTGCTGCAACAAAAAGGAAGAGAGGTGTAATTGTTTATATTAATAACAAATTTGAGGCAAGAAAGTCTTTAATGATAATAAAGGCCATTTAATTGAAGTAGAGGCTAAAAATAATGAGAAGACGCTGTTGGTTGTGGACATTTATTGTCCCTTAAAAAATAAAAGTGTCTTTTATTTGGATTTACATTATAGAATTTTAGAATCTCAATATGACAATCTACTTTTGGTTGGAGATTTTAATGGACTACAAGAACCCCTATTAGATAGAGTGGCAAAGAAAGTCAGAAAAGACCACCAAGGGAAACTACCAAAGTCCTTTTCTACAAGCGCATTAATGACTGAAAAGGCCAATCCAAGATAAACAGGTCTGGTTGCAGAAAGCACAGCAGAAAGTCTCCTTGGGTGATGTTTCCAGGTTGTGGTTCTTTCTGCGTTGTCGTTTCTCTTTGAGACTCGTTCAGAGTGAGCTTTCAAAGAAGGTTGCGTAGATATAGAAATTGTATGGGATACATAAAAAGCTGTCTTAAGAGGCTTCTTTATTCAACAGAATAATAGGAAGAGACGTATATTGGAAGGAAATATTAATAAAATTAACACCTGGCTAAAAGAATCAGTGTATAGATTAAAGAAAGATACAGGAAACAAAGAAATTAAAAGGAATATATTGGCTTTACAAAAGCAATTGGAATCAATATACTCTCAAGAAATTGCTACTAAAGAGAAAAGCAAAAATAGAGAATTTTGAACATGCCAATAAGCATGGAAAATGGTTAGCCTATAAATAAAAAGAAGGAGCAAAAATCAAATTGTCAAAATTAAAAAAGATGGGGAAAGTACTACAAAACAAGATGAGACTATGCAGATTTTTTTGAGTATTACAAATCACTTTATGGGAGAGAGAAAGCAGATATTGTAAATTTGACATAATGGCTAGATAAAGATGCAATGATTAATTTTGATGCTGACCAAATAAATCTTTTACAAAGAGAAATATCAATAGAGGAAATTCGAGGCGACTGATAGAAAAGTAATACGGCCCAGGCCCAGATGGACTACCTGCTGCCCTTTATAAAACATTAAAAGAAAGAGTATGCCGCTCTACCAGGTATTTAGACAAGCTCTTATCAACAAAGTACCTGACTCATGGTAAGAGGCCAATATCACAGTGATTTTGAAAAAGAATAAAGAGAAAGATGAGCCTACAAGTTATAGGCCCATCTCTCTATTAAATGCCGATTATAAAATATATGCTTCCATATTAGCTAATAGATTAAAGATGTTTGAAGGATATTATTAGTGAGGATCAAAAAGGTTTTCTCCCAGAAAGGCAAATTAAAGAACATCCAATATGTTTTAAACATTATGGAATATTATAATAAACATAACGAAAAACAAGTAGGCCTCTTTTTCCTAGATTTGCAAAAAGCATTTGACTCAGTCAGATGGGATACCATGTTAAAAATCTTAGCGAAGATGGAAATAGGTCTAAAAAGAAAATCTCTCTGGCTTTTCTTCACAAACAGATTCAGGAAGGACTCACGATCCTGCGCTTTCTACAAGCATACTGATGACTAAAAAGGCCAATCTGGGACAAACAGGTCTGGTTGCAGAAAGCACAGTGGAAAGTCTCTTTGGGTGATGTTTTCGGGTTGTGGTTCTTTCTGGGTTGTCTTTTCTCTTCGAGACTCATTCGTTGTGAGCTTTCGAAAGAGGCTGCAGCATCGTGGATAGTGCGTCTCCATGCCTCCTGATGCGAGGCCAGGGCAGACCATTGTTGGTGATCAATGTGAGACTTGGGATTGCTCTGACCAAAAATCCACAACAACTTAATGTAAAACAAAGAGTTTATTGTAAAGAATAAGGTAGAAGCACCTTGGACCACGTCTTTGCTGAATCTGAAGGACTCCCAACAGAAACTGCATTTTAAAACCCCAGACCACCTCCCTTTTCCTCCTGTTCCGCCCAAATAGCCAATCGCCCCCTTTGCCCCCTTCATTCCAGAGAAAGGGATTCTACATCAAAGCTGCTCTAGTGAAGTGCCATTTGGTTCCTAAGCTCCTCTGTCCTGAGAAATCTATGGATGCCGGAATAGAGGGTGTCTGTTAACCATCACTCCATCATAAAGCTGCCTGAATGGCACCAATTGCTTGCTGCTCTCAGCTGACAGTTCCTGATACGTGATCATCCGCAGCA
>NW_024803350.1:0-8919 GCF_019175285.1 Sceloporus undulatus | reverse complement strand
TAAAGGATTTCACCAATACCTATAAGGAGGAATGTGCAAAGAGAGAATCAAAGCAGGTCAGGGTTGTTAGGCGTGTGAAGAGAAAGGTTGCTGATAATTTTCAAACCAAAGACCAACAGATTCCTACAAGTAATGCCGTGGAAATTTCTAGAAAATTCCGGGCTCCTAGAGTTATTAAGAAGCCTGTACCTTTTTCTCCATGAGTTATTATTACAAGTATTAAAATTATGTTTAGTAACTGCATGTCAGACCTTTTCTGATGTAATGGAAAAAATTATTAGTGAAATGGTAATAGTATAGGTGCTTGAAATATATGAAGTAGTTTCATTGCTTGTTAGTTTAGGTTTTTGAATTTTTTGAAGTTATATCTTTGATTATTAGTAACTATGTACTTGTTTTTTTATATAAATACTTCATTAATACATAACAAACGGAATGTAGAGACAGTTTCTGTTCTATTTCCCATGCACTAGAAATAAATTGTAATTAGGAGAAAATATTACAAAAGCAAAGTATTAATTTTATTAAACAACTAGATCAAACACGTTTTAAACTGTAAGTATGATCATACTTAGTGTATACATTTGTATTTGCATCAAGGGCGTTGAAATGCTTCAGATCAGTGACATGACAATTCCACAGTGGGAAAGCAAAACTGTAAAAGTGCATGATACATCTTTAGAATAGCCAACAGTGTGCGTTGTCCGTTGTACGTTGATACATATTTTCGTCAGGCAACATCATTTCTCGGCTATAGCTAGAGTTGTGTATGCTTACTGAATTAACATTGTGCAAAGACAATGATCAACTATCAAAGTGCATTCTACATAAATTACAAATGAAATGGTAGCTAACATAGATGTTTATATCATATTTGTAACATGTATTAACCTGAGAAACCATTATTATAGTTTCAGGGAAAAGATGGAGACATATACATCGAGAGATATGCAAACCCACAGGTAGGGCAGACACATAACTCTGCCACATTAAGAGGTATGTATTCAGTTAAAAATTGACTGATCACATAGGTAGTGCAACAACTATAAAACCAAATAAAGTTATAAACAGTTCCAGTTAAGATAGGTAGAGATATACAATTAGAGAAGTGTAAGGCCACAGGTAGTTTAGACATACACATGTACCACCACTGGTAGACATATAAGTGCATGCAAACATTGGCTGGGAATTGAAAAAGTGGAACATTTGTAAAAGTGCTTCCTAAAACAATTTTCTTAGACATGACCACAAACATTGTTGTATAAACAACATTTGTGACGTGTTACCCTGAGATTGCATTTTGAACTGTTCTTTATAAAATCGGCAGACATATATACATTTTAAGTTGTCCAAGGCCACAGTTTGCTCAGACAATGAAATCTACCACAACTGTTAGACATATTAGTACATTTCTACATTGGCTTGGTATTGAGGTAGTGCAACAACTGTGAGCACTTGACAAAGTGCTTCACACATCATATTTGACTAGGAAATGACCACATACCTTGTTGTTGAAACAAGATTTGTGACATGTGTTAACCTGAGGTTGCCACAGTTTGCTCAGAAAATTGAAATCTAACACAACTGGTGGACATATTAGTACATTTCTACATTGGCTTGGCATTGAGGAAGTGCAACAACTGTGAGCACTTGACAAAGTGCTTCACACATCATATTTGACTACGAAATGACCACATACCTTGTTGTTGAAACAAGATTTGTGACATGTGTTAACCTGAGATTGCCACAGTTTGCTCAGAAAATGAAATCTAACACAACTGGTAGACATTTCAGTGCATTTTTGAAAACCTGACAGTGCTTTAGTAACAATTCCTGGCAAACTCGGCAGACATATTCATTTAGAGTTGTCTAAGGACACAGTTTGCTCGGATATTGAAATCAATCCAGCACGGGTAGAAACAACAGTGCTTTTAAACATTGGCTTGGCATACAACTAGTGCAACAACAAACATTCGGTTAGTGAGAGAACATTTCAAACATTAAAACCTATTATTAAATCTCTAAACAACAACAAACAGTAATTCTTTTAAATTTTCGCAACAAAACAGGAAAGCATTTTTAACTTGAAAGATTGGCCAGAGTGTGGGCAGCAAACCAGGTCCTCATCTGCTGTACTTCATCCTGTAACTGTCTAACTGTGGAGAACAGCACACATTTAACAATTGCATAACTGCCAATCCATGGTGTTCTAAAGAAAAAAAATGGTTTTGCAAAAAAACATACTTACAAGTTTCAGGAGAAGGCAACCTCGCAATGTGTTGCTCCAGTGCCTCAACTCTTTGCTCCAATGATCGATCTGTGAGAATGATATATATGTAAGACTACAGGTTTTGAGTGAACAATAATGGATGAAATAATAACCTGTACAGAGTGATACTCACGGCTATGACCAGGCACAAGATTAGACAGGCTGGTGTCATATTCCCTCATCCTGTTCTCTATGTGCCCAATTCTTCTCTCCAAATCTAAATAAAGCATATTGATTTGTAAGTACATGCAATGTTATGGTGCAGCCTACAGTTATTCTACAAATACAAAATTAAGGATTTCTGATCGTTGGAAGGGCGGTATATAAATAAATAAATAAAAACTTTAATATATGTGAACAACATTGACAGATATTTTACTTGCAAAACTTTACAATTAGACATTGTTTAAGTCATTCCACAGGTAATGCTGGCCTTTTTACTTTGACAAAGTTAAGCCAGAAAAGGTCAAGGAGGATGTCATTTACAACATTTTGTAAAGTATCTTTTCCCAAATTAATGGCCCAGCAAGGTATCCCTCCCTCAAGCAGCATTCAAATGACAAATGATGAAGCATGCTTGCAGAACTCTCTGGCAATGTAAACCAGAAAGCAATTAAATAACAATGAAACCAATTTTAACCCATGTAGATGTATAATATGTACTGTTTATGAGATCTTACAATGGCATTTATTCACACTTCTACAATGTATCATTGTGGTGTAGTTCCACATCCAATGGTGACCTTTGTCTGCTGCATAGGTAAGCCTGGAAAGGTCAGGAATGATGCCATGTAAACTATTGTTTTGAATGCTGAGTTCTAAATGTGCATGCAAGCCATCCCTGCCTGGGGCCGAATTCAATATATTAATGTCATGGTGGCCCTAATGTGACCCTTAGCTATGTGTAACATAAATTGAAGGATGTATAACATAAGAATGTTATGTGCTCCTACCCATTTGGCCCCCTTCAGGCCTAGATGTATCATGTCCTGCAAAGTAATGAAACAACACTTATAACCAATATGTTATTACTAAGAATATCAATATATGCATTAAAAGCCAAGACCGTTAATGCATTCTCTATTTGAAATATCAAAAAAGTAAACCTACCATTATCATCCTCCAGGGGGGGGGGGGGGATGAGGGGGCGGGGGATGGATGCTGATCATCATGCATTTCTACATTGAAATGATAAACATGGGATTGTTTTAAAGGTAATTTGGGGTTATCCTAGAGTAAGTCAAATATTAATTTCATAAATGATGGCAATCTATCAGTTAGTAAATAAAACTAGGAATTAAGTAAGGTAAGTATGATTCTTAGGTTTGAATTAAAGCAGCCACTGGATTTTTTTAATGTTATTACTCCAATATGCATGTCGTTCATATTAAAATAACTTTATATTTTATTGCAAACTTTTAATATAGCAATCAAATTTTACATTATTTGTTAATGATAACCCAGCACAACTTACCCATGTCTCCCTCAGGATTTTCCTCTCGAGCCCTGGGAGGAGGTGGAGATGCATGTCTTCCTGCATTTTAAGAAAGATGATTAGAAATTATAGGTGGTTTTTAAAAAATAAAATTTTACTGATATATATTAATTCCTGCAGTAGATGTGTGTAAATCATGTGCTTTCTAAAAGCATATATTATTATCAATAATATTAATAATAATGGTATCTCTAAAAATAATAACAAAACCAATTTTCTGTTTTACATATATTTACATTTATATATATATATATATATACACACACACACACACACACACACACACACATATTTGTTGATGTTATATATCTGTATACAGATATATATAAATAATAATATATATGTAAGTGTGTATAAATTGATTTTTTAAATAGATTTTTGTTAATATTGAAATAACTTTATATTGTATTGCAAACTTTTAATATAGCAATCAAATTTTACATTATTTGTTAATGATAACCCAGCACAACTTACCCAAGTCTCCCTCAGGATTTTCTTCTCGAGCCCTGGGAGGAGGTGGAGATGCATGTCTTCCTGCATTTTAAGAAAGATGATTAGAAATTATAGGTGGTTTACAAAAAATAAAATTTTACTGATATATATTAATCCATGTAGTAGATGTGTGTAAATCATGTGCTGTCTATAAGCATATATTATTATCAATAATAATAATATAAACAAACCCAATTATCTGTTTTACATATATGTACATTTTTATTTATATATATATATATATATATTACACATATTTGTAGATGTTATATATCTGTATACAGATATATATAAATAATTTTATATATGTTAGTATATAAATTAATTTTTTAAATAGATGTTTTTAAATCATGTGCTTTCTAAAAGTGTGTGGTATTACCAATAACAATATCAAAAATGTTTTCTCTGTAAACAATATTAACCAAAAATAATTAGAAAAGATATAAAAATATATACATAGAAATGTTATATATATGTAATTATATATATATATAAATTTACATAAATATATTAATGTATATATTAAGCACCTAATGAGATGTTAATTAAATTAAGTTAATTAAAGTAATGAAATTAATTAATTTAAGTAATAAAATTGTATTAAATTATGTTACTTAACTTAATAAAATTGAAATCGCTATAAATAATATTTAAAACATAATTACCTGCGGGAAATCTCTCCCTTGGATGAGGACTCCTAGCAATTTCCCACAATTCCTTCATCTGCTGGAACTGTGGGAACTTTTGCAGCTCTGATGGAGGGGAGTTTGGCCCGAATCTTTCCATCAAGGCATAAAATGCCGCTTTCAGATATTCAAATTTTCGGCGGACCATGTGCCCGTCCCTCACATACCCTCCCTGTGTCCTCAGCCCCGCAGCCACTCTTCGGAAAATATGTATATTTTTCCGAGGAGTAGACTGCATGAGTTGGGGAACCACTGAAGGGGTATCCCTTAGGATACTCAGTATCATTTCCACCTCTTCCGTCCTCCAATACGTCAACCTCCTTACTCCTTCCACCGCCATCTTCACTACCCACAAGTCCAGACCCTGGAAACGGCCCCTTATATACTCCCCAGGGGGAACAGTAGGAGGTCCCAAAAAGGCAATGCTTAATGTGTACTGGGTCAACTTTGCCTTGCAGTGCTGCCTGGGTGGAAAGAAATGTTATGAAGTTGGCGCTCCACGTTCCAAACTCAGTAATTGCTGCAAAACAGAGTGTATAGGGTCTGGAAATTGCAGAATAGGAAGCTATAAAGCACATATTGAAATGATGGTAACGGGTGCTGAAGTTAAGATAGGGATCCTGAACGTACAAAGCAATGTGTATATGCATTTCAAATGTAGGAGGCGCTTCATCCAATAAGAGATTAAGCGACCAAATGGATCCGTTGCATTCCAACATCGCCGAGCGTACAGAGAGTGTAACCTGTTCGTTTTGAAATTGGAGCACCACGCTCTGATTGGGATCAATTCCGTGGCCAATAGTAAAGCGCAGCGCTGGCTGGACGTTGCCGGGAGGGAACATTGCAGCAAGATCACTTTTAAATAGGGGCTCCTATTTCCCATGGTGAAATGGAGCTTTGGAAAGTGTTGTGCGAGAGGAGGGTTGCAACCATGGATGGATGGATGGATAGATATATGTGCACAACTTATGAAAGTAATGCTGAAATGCAAAAGCCATGTTTCTTTATATTCATTGCCAATGGTGGATAAGCAGTTGATTAAGCATCCACCGAGGGGAAATGAATTTCAACATTTTAAAGCACATAAGTGGCGGGGATGTACCGTGAAGAGTGCAGATCACGTGTACATGTGGTCTCCTAGTCCTCATTGCAACCATGGAGAAAGTATTAATAACTTTAACAGCAATATGTATCTGCTTTTATTAAATGTAAAGTACAATGAAATTAGACAACAGGCGTTCACGAATATAACTTTATTTTTTTGACCAAAAATAATGGGTGAATAATGCACTATAGAAGGATATTATCAAAGGCTGTACATAAAATGCAAATATATGTTATGAAAACATTTGAGAAATATTTTTAACTGTAGTAAATGTTAATGTAACATTTTAAAAACTAACTGAAGTTATGAATTGAAATACTCCACAAAGGCATCTCTAATCTTTTCCCCCTTTTCCTTCTCCTGTTGATCAGTCATATAAGTAGTTGGGTCAATAACATATGTCTCAGGAGAAGTGTTTCGTGCAAGTCGGACATCTCCATTGGTCTCTATTATGTTATGCAGAATACAAGTTAAAATAGCAGAAGGTAAATTTTCAACAGACAGGTCTAGACCTTTCAGCAGTGCTTGAAATCTAGATTTCAAACGCCCGAATGATCTTTCCACCACGATCCTAGCTCGAGATAATCTCTTATTATAAACACCCTCCCTCCTGCTATGCCCGACCTTAAACGGTATGAGCAGAAAAGGCTTTATTGGATATCCACTATCACCCAAAAGAAGTGGCCCGACTTGTTGCCCTTTAATTGTCAATGTCGGACAACCGGGTACATACAGTCCAGCTTTTAATGCATGGTAGATAGAGGATTCCTGCAGGACAAAACTGTCGTGATTTATTCCTGAATGTCCACAGTAAAGATCAATATATTTTCCATTGTGATCACATGTCACCTGTAGAATCATAGAGTGTTGCTGTTTCCGATTTATGTACTGCGCACCCTCGTGAGCAGGTGCCTTAATCGTAATGTGGCAGCCGTCAATTGCTCCAATCACCTGGGGAAACCCCAGCGCTTCAAAGCCAGACATAATCTGTGATTGTAAGAGGCAATAAATATTAAATTAGTAATATAACAATTACTGTACATTTTTCTCTCATTAAACATAAGTAAGTAGATAGATGGATGGATGGATAGATGGATGGATGGATGGATAGGTAGAAAGACATAACAGCAGACAGACAGACAGACAGACTAGCTGAGAGACTGACAGACTGATAGATAGATAGATAGATAGATAGATAGATAGATAGATAGATAGATGAAATGATAGATAGATAGGAAGACATAACGACAGACAGACAGAAAAACTGATAAATAGATAGATAGATGTGATGTATACTCTATCCTAATTCTCCGCTGAGCAGAGTAGCACATAGTTGCCCAAAAACCTTGTGAAGTAACAATTACAGTACATTTTTATCTGATTAAACAGAAGTAGATAGATAGATGGATGGACGGACGGACGGACGGACGGACGGACGGATGGATAGATAGAAAGACATAACGGCAGACAGACAGACAGATAGACAGACAGACAGACAGACAGACAGACGTGCGGAAAATATGAAATTGATACAGAATGAACAAAGCATTTCTACAGAATAATCATTATCAACGTTGGAGGTGCTTGATCCCATGAGAGATCAAGCGACCCGACCACAGGAGATTTTAAAAAATAGATATATTTCATGAGATAAATTTCCACCAACCTTTCTATAGTCTCCAAGATAGACAGCCCTCCGTAGTAGAACCATTTCCATACACAGGAACACCTGAATGATAGCCTTGTATGCTGTAGACTTTCCTACACCGAAAAAAGTTCCAACTGTGGCATAGGAACCACCGTGTGCCAGGTAAAATACGGCCATGGCAATTTGCTTTTCTACAGGAACTGCCTTACGGAACCGTGTGTTTTGCCGGGAAAGATGGGGACGCAGCTCGTCAGCAATCATTTTAAAAACAGCACGCGGCATTCTGAAGTGCGTCTTCCAATTAGAGTCAGACCAGACAGTTCTAGCAAAGACGTTCCAGTGCACATCTGTCTTGGGGTATATCCACCACCTTCTAGCCATCGGCTGAAAGCTGATCTGGGCGCCTTGCCGAAAGAAAGGAAGCATTTCATCCAAAATAAGAAGATAATTTCTCATTTCTGCATCATGCTCTCCGCTTTCACACAATGTCATAACAGCTCTGCATTGGACCATAAATTTCTCTATAAGCAATATGATCAAGGAAAACATATACTCAAATTTTTGACGATGATACATGATTGTTGAGATCTCAAGCAAAGGTAAACCAGGTAACAGTGGGAGGGAAAGGAGGGGAAATGTATATAAGGCTGAAAGCGCTTATGACGTTTGATCGATTAAGCTCCTTGATTGGTCCATTTAAAAAAAAAACTGCCAAAAATACATCGAATCACAAACGGTCAATGAAATGGAAACAATGCCGAAAGATAAATCGCTTCCAAATATTCCGGAATAACGTTACGTCATTCTGACGTAGCATTGATTGACAGCTCCAAATAAGGTATGGAGTAGAAGAATCACTTTATTTAAACACCGATTTCTTGCCAAGTAGGAATGCTTGCAGGTAAAAAATTCGATTTAAATAACCAGATGGGAACGAAGAATAAAGCGATTCGGATAGCGGGATAAGACCAGTGTTATTTTGAATCGGTTTTATTAAAAACGTTGTATTTTAAATCGTTTCAAATATTAATTGGGAACATCCCCTTTGAGATCCTAGCATCTTGCCGTAAGAAGCACCTTGAAGCTACATTACGTGTGTTTCTTTCAATATGGATGTTTGAAATCAAGGGTTGACTGGGGATCAGGCAGGGGCATTACTGGTGACAGAAAAGGGGGGAAGGCAAAGGGAAGAACTCTAAAAAATGCATTTATTTATTTATTTAT
>NW_024803349.1:1849-8926 GCF_019175285.1 Sceloporus undulatus | reverse complement strand
GAGAGAAATTTACAGGGAGTCTGGTGAAAGAAAGTTGTAACACAATGAGTTTCAGAGCAAGGCGTCAGGAAAGGTGATAAGAGTGGAAAGGCAAAAAGACCACATAGGACCTAGAGATATTAGAAGATAAGCATTGCTGCCAGACTGCAGAATTAATGCAGTTTGACACAACTTTAACTGTCATGGTCTCATCCTATGGAATCCTTTAGTGTGTAGTTTATTGTGGCATCAGAACTCTCTGACAGAGAGGTCTAAACATCTCACAAAATGGCAGATTCCAGAATCCCATAGCAATAAGCCATGGCAGTTAAAGTGATGTCAAACTGCTTTTATTCTGTAGTGTAGATGCAGGCCAGGAAGAGTCAGAATCAGTCCAAGGGCCTCTACAGATAGGCCAAAATAAAGCTGCTTCAGGTCACTTTGGAGGTATGCTGTTTAAATGACACACACATTTTAAGAAGCCAGAAGCTGCACCAAAGCTACACTTTAGTCCTTAGGACTGGAGCATGGCTTTGGTGTGGCTTCCAGCCGCTTAGGACGCATTCATCATTTAAATAGCATACCTCCAAAGTGACCCGAAGCAGCTTTATTTTGGCCTGTCTGTTCAGGCCCCAAGATATTTGGTGCCTGAGGTAGAATGGCATCTTGTACATTCTGGACTCAAGGTTTTTAATTACTTCAAATCAGTCAGATTATTGGGGCAGAAAATCTTACATGCACCACAATTTAAATCACCAACAATTGACTTCTCTGATATGATACTAAAAATATGTTGCTTGAGATTGCTACTTCCCATAGCCTCCTCTGAGTTAGTTATTCTGTTAGTTGTCATTTGTAAAAAAGAAATTTAAACATTCAAGATGTGTTGGAGATTTATCAAGGAGAATACATGATGAAACCAAATAATGAACTATCGAGGAAAGATATGGATTTCAGTGGCTTTATTTCTTTCAGTTTTTGAAAGATTTAAATTAGACAGAAAATGTCTGAATTTGAAGTGCAATCATGTAAAAATGATGAACAAATTATTAGTAAATTGTATAAGATTTTATTAAGATTTGAGATGGACAAAATAACAGGTGAAGGATTCTATGGTTAAATGGGCCAGAAATTCAAGGTATTATATATAAATGGACCAGTGGCAAAGAATGTTTGAAATTATGTTGAAAGAGTGCAAAAATTAGAAGGTTTCAACTGCAAAGTTGGATGGTCAGGCCCCTTGTGTCTGAATCCAAAACATACCCATGAGTAGCAATTCTCTGAAACCTGGACCCAAGTTTCCATCTAAAAATTTAGCAATCCTGAAACTCTAGGTGTCTTACATGTGTTGCCTAATAAAGCATCTTAAACTACTTGGTTATTTTTTTAAAAGGAAATTATTTGTTTTTTTTATCAGTGTGAAAGAAACAAGTCTTGTCTAATGATACTAGAGGAGTGAATGGAATAGGAAGGAAGGAAGGAAGGAAGGAAGGAAGGAAGGAAGGAAGGCAGGCAGGCAATGGACTTAATCATTCTACTTAGCAGATTCTGTTCAAGTACATTGCAATACAGCGAAAAGGTAAGTAAATGTGAAAAAAAGACTTCCAAAGAAACGACATTTTAGATGCCCAAACCCACCCCATAAAATATTGCTTTTTCTTCAGTATTTGACAATTGACATATACATTCCATATGCAATAATTTACAGCTCTGTGGAAGCGGAATGTAATCTGAAATAATTCCAAGCAACAGTGAACATCATTTAAGCTCAATTGCAGTCAGGAACTTGGTTGTTCATACTGTATAGGGCTCTAGGCAGTAACACAGAGAGTGAAATATTTTTTTTTAAAGTTTTATAGCAGTTGCTTGTAAAACATTGCTTAGTTTTCATATATTTGCCAAACAACCACCAAGTGATCCTTTGGAACCAATTGTGTTGGATTGGTGATCTATAAAATCACCATGCTTCCATTATACAATCATGTCACTACAGCAGCAGGGAATTTGGACCCAACTTTATATAGAACAACAGTAGTCATTTGAGTCACAGACAAAGAGTCTGAAGGATGGTGCAGTATGATGGGAATTGCAATTTTGAAGCAAGCACAGACATGAGAAAAATGACAGCATAGTAGATTTATTCTCAGGAATGCATCATCAATTGAGACTGATATAATGCTGCCATCAAACAGTTTTTTATTAAATCTACACATTTTGTTCTTAAATACAAATTTACCCAAAGAAATGTCAAAACAATCAGGTCATATCCAAACAATACAGCCAGCTCCAGCTATGAGAACTGTCACACAACTTTTAAGTCCTAGCACAGTTCACATGTTATCTATGTGAGTAGCTGACTTCTTGAAATGCACTACATCTTAGTACAACAATGGTCCATATTTAAGTGCAAATAACCAGACTGTCTGAAATAGATTCTCCTGCTCCTTTTACCCCATAGCAACCACTCTGGCTCTTTAAAAAAATAATCTCTTCATTGGGTGGAGGAATAATGCTGAATGACATTATAAGGGGGGAATCCTTGAAAATTGATCAGAGACATTTTGTATGAGCAGAGATCTTTTGTCTTCTGGAAGCAGAACCTAGACTTACAACAGTATCTTCCACATACTGACACCACATGCTAGGTTTTAAAATCATGATGGCTTAGATTTTGGTCAAGCATTATGGTAATCTTTACCTCTTATGGAGAGATCAGTTTGGAGTAGCTGATAGAAAAATATCACTGAACCATTAAACCTGTCACTTGTAATGTTACTGAGAGCCAGTTTATTAAAAACTGGGGGATAGTATCAGCAGTAGTTGTGCTCTTATTATTCACACCTGAGCAACATTCAGTTCACCTTGTACTTTTAATATATAGGATTTGCATTCCCAAATTCAGATTGAGAAGTCAAAATCTGCATTCAAATTTTATTCTACTTATTTATTGAATGGCTTTTCCATTTGGTATTTATTCCTGTCTACTTGTTTCTCATTTGCATTCCTTTCCCCCGCAAACAGAAAATTGGAGCTAGGAATGATACTCCAAATTATTTTCTATCCACATATATTCCCCCTCCCATTCTTTTTTTTCCTACCAGTATTACAGAAAACCCATCAGCATTTTCATTTCCTTGTTGATTTCCCTCCTGTATCATAATGGGACTATAGCTTGCCTTTCAAGCTGTTACAACTATTCTGTATTATGTCTTTTCTGTACTTTCAGCCTGGAACTATCCTGCACACATACACCATCATGTGATAACAAGAGAATGCCTCCGTCCCCTGACAGCGATACCAAAAGTTCTTTTCCATAGATTCTTTTTGCCAGGACATGTTTCCCAGCTGAAACCAGTCAAAGCTCAAATATCTGTATTTGCTTTCCTGTTGCTCTTATTATCATCTGCTTTGATTCTGAAGGTTTCATTCTGTGGTTCCAGGACTACTTCATATGAATATGCCACATGTAACAATGTGGGAACAGAAGTCTCAAACCTATAATGGGAGCAAATATGAACAACAATTACTCATCTTGCTGACAATAAAGTGTTCACTATGCTTCTTGGTTTAGTCCCAGGACACCAGGAAATAGAAACCCAGACTGCTAGGATTAAAGGCTGTCGGCATATGTTTACAATTGAGTGCTGACTCTTTGGAATCATAGTCCCTGCCCCATCCTTGATCTATTTCCCCTGTCATATACACCCACACACCTTTGGGGCCTCATCCACATAGTCATTCAGTTTTCTTAGAACTATTTACCACCTGGTCCAAGAGTTGGGTTGGATCCAGACTTTATATTTTGCTGAGGGAAGTATTTTCAGTAGAATTCCACTTACTTTCAAAATGCTTCTTCTGGTGGAAAATAAGTAGGAAAAGAGAGGTAATTTGCACTGACACTAACCCTAATGCAGAATCACTGTTTCAGACAGTCTACTCTCTCTCTCTCTCTAGCCTGTATCTTTGTGATGTACAGGTATCCCTCAGTTAATGCAGCAGATGTGTTCTTGGGCTTTACATCTTTAACAGAAATGTTGGTACCAGAGGTACAAATCACATGGAAAGAATAGGGATATGTTCTTATACCACAAGAAAGAAGAGCATTTCAATGTTTCAGCAATTTGTTCCCCAGAATTTACATTGTGCAGATGTGAAATGGAACAACCAGGTCAGAAAGCCTTGCATAGGTAAAATAAAACAAAACATTTTGAATTTTCTAATAATAATAATAATAATAATAATAATAATATGTTTTATTTTTATACAGCTTTTCTGAGGTGATCAAAGCGGTTCACAGAATCATTTAAAAACATACACATCATAAAAACAACCTCACAAAAACCAATAAAAACCGAACAACATGCAATAAAGACAAGCAAGATGGTGGTCAGGAGGAGGGCTTGTCTTCTTTGCAGGCAGAGGCGTGTTGTTGCTGGCCTGCTTCTCTCCCCCTCAAGATGGTGGTCAGGAGGAGGGAATCACTTTCTAGAGACCACTTGAAAATTTCTTCCAAAATGCATTCCAGAATTATGATTACTTTTTCCTTCAACAGCCTCCACTTTTCTTATTTTCTCTCCTCCTTTGTTTCCCTCATGAAGGATACCCCTTTGTTCCTTGTTATAACCTTGCAGCTACGTAGATGCTGTTTCCCTTGATACAACAATATGTATGCATCCACTGCAACCATGTGGAGGAGAGAATGTATATGAGTTTTCTTCACCCAACTGACATCTTTCCTTCTCAAACATACCACAGCCATACATGAAAAAGAGAATAGGAAGGCAGTGCCTGGCCACTCAAAGTATATCTGGACACAGCCATTTAAATCTGGCCTTACTGTAAGGGCAACAATGTCTGTGATTCATTACATATTTAAACATCTGTCTTCTCAAAGAGATACACTAGAGGGAAAATAAAACATGAATTAAAAGCAAGTTAAAACAGGCTAAATTCTTTTTAAAAAAAAGAATTGAAAACTGGTGTAGGCCCAACTATAACATTTCAGATCAAATAAAAAGGATTTGCATGGTTTCCAACATATGCTCAGCCTAAGTCCTTGGGATGCCTCCAGGAACAGAAAATTCCACCACTGTAGGCAAGCTATCAACATTGTCTTGATATGCCGTTTAGCTTCTGAACTTGACACGTAACCAAATGGTCATTTTCATCTGATTTTGAGAATACAAAAAAATTGTGCAACCAACCTGTGACGTGGATTGGCTACAATTCTTTCAGGAAATTGCAGACCACAGTATTTCCATTGTGCCTGAACATTCAGTTAGATCACAGCAAAGAAGCTACATCATCTTCATGAGATGAACTCTTGTCATCATTATGAGGGAAGGGAGGGAGAGGCTGCATTTTCTGTACCAGTTAAAGATTCCACTTGGAGCATCCAACTGTTAGAAAGGTGGTCTCTAACTCTTACTGGCAAGACTGAGAGTTCCTGCATGCCAGGGGGTCAGACTGGATTGCCCTTGTGGTCTCTTCCAACTCTATGATTCTATGAGTCTAGGAAAATTAGTGCCAGATGATACTCTTTGTTCTCATCTCATTCAACAGGAAATGCTCCAAAAGTGGGAATGTCTCTTCATTTCTAATGTTCTCCAAATATAAGACACACAACTCCATTTAATCATCAGGGACTACAGGTAGAGCCAGAAAAAGTCAGCATGAAGCATCAAATATAAACAACATTGTACTGTAAACCACCACGAAAGGTCTCTTCAGAGAAGACCCTTGGCCTCTTCAATTCCCATCCCCAATTCAATTTAAGATACTCAATCTTCTCTACTAACTTTGTACCAGAATGGAAACATTATTTTCAAAAAGTAATTATGCTTATCCTAAGACTACCAAAGTATTCAGTTGCCATTACAGTCACAATTTTAAAAGCAATTTTATTTTCCTTGAGACATAAGCAACATTATTGCTCTTAGCTACCTTTAAATTTCAAAAACCTGAATGCTAGAAACCACTAGACTGTAGTACAAAACACATTCTTCTCCCCATCCACCTCATCATCACCCACAACATAACACAAGGAGGGTGCATGGAGCACAGTATGAGTCAGCATCTGAAATAGGTGAGATACCACCTATTTAGTGAGGCCACACCCTGAAGCCATAATAATATTTAAATAACCATACCAAAAAAGTATCCAAGTTATTCCTAGTTTTGTTACCATTTTAATTAGGTACTTCCAAGCACTCCATTTCAGCAAGTGGGAGCACCATGCTAGTTACTACTGTAAACCTAGGGATAGGAGAAAATAGAACCTGTATGACCAGCAAAGCTAGATGTCTCTGTTCTTTTTCTTAAGCATTACTGTTGTACATGCTGTCAAGTTGGCTTTGACATATAGCAAGCATATGACTAAGAGTCCTCTAAGAGAACCTGTTCTCAGCTAAGGCTTAAGAGCATGTAAGCATGAAGTCAAGATCAGGGTCAAATGTAAAGGATTTGCTACGTTTAGTCAAATGCTGTGTTCAGTCTTTCAAAAGCTTCATTCATATGCAAACAGTCATCTCCAAAATCTAATTATGGCCCGTTACATACGGGCTAAAAAGTACGCGTGGAGCACATACTAGGGTTAAGAGGGGGCGGTGCTTCCACACACACCGCCCTAACCCTAGCACGCACTCTGCGTGCACAAAATGGTGGCAGAGAAAATGATGGTGGCCGCCGCCATCGATACATAATGACCGCGCCGCCTCGTTTGGAGGCGGCGCGGTTGTGACGTATTGGGGTCGCGACAGGGTGCCTAGGGCGCCCTTTCTGCGACCCCGGAAGGAGCTCCATTTCGGAGCTCCTTCCTGGTTTGGTCCGCTGGGCGTAGCCTTTAGATGGCTGCGCCCAGCGGACCAAAGGAGAAAGGGGCCTTCTCCCCACCGCCACAGGGTGTCCTTGGGGCCCCATGGACACCCCTTTCCAGGCTGCGGGGAAGGGGCCTTTTGCCGCTTCCCCGCAGCCCAGAAAGCGGCGGATCGGGGCTTCAGCGAGCATTTAGAAATACAGTTTAGGCATTCAATGAAAAGGAGCAGACAAAGTTACCAAGGGAATGCAAACACAGCCAAGAGAAGAGTTCTATGTGTGAAT
>NW_024803349.1:0-1749 GCF_019175285.1 Sceloporus undulatus | reverse complement strand
AGAGAAAATGATGGCGGCCGCCGCCATCGATACGTAACGACCGCGCCGCCTCGTTTGGAGGTGGCGCGGTTGTGACGTATTGGGGTCACGACAGGGTGCCTAGGGCGCCCTTTCTGTGACCCCGGAAGGAGTTCCGTTTCGGAGCTCCTTCCTGGTTTGGTCCGCTGGGCGCAGCCTTTAGATGGCTGCGCCCAGCGGACCAAAGGAGAAAGGGGCCTTCTCCCCGCCGCGACAGGGTGTCCTTGGGGCCCCATGGACACCCCTTTCCAGGCTGCGGGGAAGGGGCCTTTTGCCGCTTCCCCGCAGCCCAGAAAGCGGCGGATCGGGGCTTCAGCGGCTGCCGCTCTGGCCGCTGAGGCCCCGATCCGGCGGGGAAAGGTGCGCCTACAGGCCGCCCTTAAGGGGCGGTCTGTAACGGGCCTATGTTTTATTCATAATAAGAACTGCTTAACAGGGAACTTCCAGAAAACAAGTTCATAATATATACTCTAACTGTATGTATGTGTGTATGTGACTTCAAGTATGTGCGCATGTGACCCCATGCATTTCATAGAGTTTTCTTAGGTAAGGAATACTCAGAGGTTGTTTGGCAGTTTCTTCCTCTGAAATATAGCCCATAGCACCTAATATTTATTGGCGGTCTACACATCCAGGTATTAACCAAGGATGACCCTACTTAGTTTCCAAGGTCAGATGGGATCTGGTGTCTTTAGGGTATTTAAACATGGGCTGTATTTAAAAAACAATACCAGCAATGTTCTTCAGGCATGACCTATGGGGCCTGAATATACACAAGATAGTCCGGAATGGATCCCCATGGGTTCCAAGGGGCGACTGTGTGTTTATTACATTTTCATAGAATCATAGAATCATAGAGTTGGAAGAGACCGCAAGGGCCATCCAATCCAACCTACTGCCATGCAGGAACTCTCAGTCAAAGTATCCCCGACAGATGGCCATCCAGCCTCTACTTAAAAACCTCCAAGGAGGGAGACTCCACTACACTCCGAGGGAGTGTGTTCCACTGTCAAACAACCCTTATTGTCAGGAAGTTCTTCCTAATGTTGAGGTGGAATCTCTTTTCCTGCAGTTTGCATCCATTGCTCTGGGTCCTAGTCTCTGGAGCAGCAGAAAACAAGTCAGCTCCCTCCTCAATATGACATCCCTTCAAGTATTTAAACAGGGCTATCATATCACCTCTTACCCTTCTCTTCTCCAGGCTAAACATCCCCAGCTCCCTAAGTTGTTCCTCATAGGACATGGTTTCCAGACCTTTCACCATTATAGTCGCCCTCCTTTGGACACGCTCCAGTTTTTCAACATTTTAAAATTTTAATTTTTTTCTTTCAAATTAATTTTAATATGATTGTTTATTTAATACTTTTAAAATGTTTGTATTATACATTATTTTAATTGTAGTTTGCTTTAACTTGCACTGTAAGCCATCTTGGAACCCATTTTGAGGGAAAGGCATACTATAAATTTAATATACAGTATATAAATAAATAAATAAAGCTCCGGAAAGATCTATACTGTACTACAATGCTGGCAACCCTTTGGTTCTCCTGCTGTTTTAGATTAAAACTCCCACAGTCATTTACCATTAGGGGTATAGTTAATGGTGGACAGCATTAACTTAAAATTGCAGTTGAGCATTTAGAAATACAGTTTAGGCATTCAATGAAAAGGAGCAGACAAAGTAACCAAGGGAATGCAAACACAGCCAAGAGAAGAGTTCTATGTGTGAAT
>NW_024803348.1:0-8940 GCF_019175285.1 Sceloporus undulatus | reverse complement strand
CCGTCTGGCGCTTTGGTGCCCTTTCACTTGTAGTTGGAGTGTTTCTGAATATTCTAGTTGTGAGGCAACTGGAGTTTGGAGATTAAAGATCTTCAGTTTTGAAGATCTGCCTTGCATTTAAATTCCTCTTGGAATTGTTCTAGGAAAAAGCAGCTTTGTGGAGCTAATAATAGATTTGTATTGGTCAGGACTGGAATGTTGTTGATTCGTAAAAGTGCAATAGGAATTGTAGGTTACATGCGCTCAGATCAGATGCCTAAAAGCTCCTGGTTAGGGAGTTTAAAACATGACTACCAACTGAGACCCACTTTGTGTAACTTTACAAATCCTTTGCAGTGTTGCAGAGGTGCAATGACACTCTATTGCAGTGGTTCTCAACCTTCCTAATGCTGCAACCCTACATGGGGGTCCTCATGTTGTGGTGACCATACAATTATTTTCATTCTTACATGCAAATATGTGTTTTCCGATGGTCTTAGGCGACCCCCGTGAAAAGGTCGTTTGACCCACAAAGGGGTCCCGACCCACAGGTTGGAAAACACTGCTCTATTATGAATGGGCATATCAAGGCACCAGCAAGGTTGCTTCAATATGCTTTGGGCTCTTTGGATGAGCATTGGACGCTTCTGATGCACATTGGGCATTTCTGATAGAATCATAACCGCTTTCTCCCATGCAGGAATATACAACCCAAGCCTGATTTCCATCCAGCTTCTATTTCAAAACCCCCAAAGAAGGAGAGTCCATCATCCTCCGGGGAAGCAGCATCTTCCACTGTTGAACAGCTCTTACTGTCAGGAAGTTCTTCCTAATGCTTAGTGGAATCTCTTTTCCTCTAGCTTGATCCCATGGCTTTTGTGTCCTAAGGTGTATCCGCATTGCAGAATTAAAGTTGAAAAGAATGAAAGTATCTGTAGTTTGGTGAGGCACCAAACCTCTCTGGCAGAAGGCAAAGGGGGAAAGTGGGAGGAAGAGAAAGAAACGGGACATTTTAAAAGCAGGGGTGAAAGTGGGACAGCAGAGGATTGATTTGCACTGTTCCTGCCAAATGGCTGAAGGGCGAGGTATAAATATTGGAAATAAATAAATAAAATTGGGATTGTTGGAGGGTATGCTATACATGCCTTAGATTTAGGGATGAGTGTTTAGTTAAGGACAAAACAACAACAACAGCACTAACAGGTCCTGGCTTTTGACTTCTGCAGTAGTCTCTATCACAGTGGTTCCCAACCTTCCTAATGCCTTGATCCTTTAATGCAGTTCCTCATGTTGCAGTGACCCAAAACCATGAAATTATCTTCGTTCCTACTTCATAATTGTAATTAAATAGGTGTTTTCCAATGGTCTTAGGCAACCCCCATGAAAGGGTCATTCGGCTCCCAAAGGGGTCCTGACCCACAGGTTGGGAACCACTGCTCTATCAGGTTAGATCATACTAAAGTTGATAATGATGATGATGATGTAAGGAGGAAGGATGGAGGAAGAAGTAAAAAAAATCAGAATGCGTTGGATGCTTTCTCTATCTCTAGGGATAAAAACCAGCTCTCTTGGACTGCACCTCCCATTATCCCCACTATAGGCCACACTGCTGGTAGTTGTAGTCCCACAACCTCCCCAAGGCCTTCTTTAGGCTTAGATGGAGCTGTTAGGGAAAATAATAACAGCAACTGTTTAAGCAAAGGAGGACGCCACCTGAATCTTTTCAGTATTGCAAAACAGCTTTTGAAGGTTTTATTTTAAGACTTTCCAACCTGCTTCTTTTCTATGTAAATGTTGTTGTTGTTGTTATTCAGTGATGGCTGAATGTCACGCCTAATTGCTGGCCTCATTACCATGATGGGTAAATAACGCAGGTAGAGAATCCTGGAATTTTTCAGCTATATTCGTCGCTGTTGTCATTTGAAGTCATTTCCCGACTTCAGGCGACCCTAAAGCGAACCCATTGTGGGGTTTTCTTGGCAAGATTTGCTCAGAGGAGGTTTGCCATTGCCTTCTCCTGAGAGAGTGTGACTTGCCCAAGATCACTCAGTGGGTTTCGCAGCTGAGCTGGGAATCGAACCGTGGTCTTCAGAGTCGTAGTCCAACACTCAAAACCACTATGCCATGCTAGCTCTGCTGTACCCTTTCCAAACTTGTCTGTTCTTCCCTATTAATAACTTTGGGCATCCTGACCCCACTTTGAGGTTGCTTGGCCACATGCGTCCTGCTTTTCATCTATGAAATATTGAAGAGTGTGAGAGAATAATACTCAGCTTGCTCCCTTTGCCTCGGCTACTTTGGGAAGAAAAGGAGCAACCCCAAAGCCAACAGGCTGCGGATGTGCTTCTTAAGGAGATGGCAACACATCTCAGAGTTGTTGCTCTCATTCCACATGAAACTAGACCCTTAGCACTTATTCCTGTGACTGAGAATGCCGAGGTTTGATTCCTGTATAGATCACCTTTTGATTTTCACTCCCCACAACTGTAATCTCAACAAGGAGAAAATTAAGATACTACACTTAGGGAGAAAAAACCCGAAATGCACAGATATAGGATGGGGGACACCTGACTTGACAAGATTACATGTGAAAGAGATCTTGGAGTCCAAGTAGATCACAAGTTGAACATGAGTCAACAGTACGATGCAGCAGCTAACAAGGCCAATGCGATTCTAGGCTGCATCAATCGAAGTGTTGGATCTAAATTGAGGCAAGTCATAGTCCCACTATGTTTTGCTTTTAAAGACATAGATGTGATGAATGAATAACCTGTACTTGGGACAAGAGGCTGCCATCTACAGAATGATTTCCAGTTAACAAAGAGACTGGACAACCTGCATTTTATCACTCAGTTTAATTTATACGCAGAGCATATCATATAGAAAACTGGATCAGGCTTTGAGAAAGAACATATTAACATTGGAAGAAGGAAAAACAACAATTTAAGATATGTGGGTGGTACTATGCAACTAGCAGAACATGATAAAGATTTGGGATATGTATTGGGGAAAGTCAAGGAAGACACTGAGCCACAATAAACTACAATTCCCAGGATTCCCTAGCACTGAGCCAGGGCAATTAAAGTGGTCTCAAACTGGATTATTTTTGCAGGGTGTTTTGGACCAAAGAAAGTGCCTGAATCCTGTTGGTAACTCTAACAAGAAAAAGCCATTGAGTGAATGGGAGTCAAGAAGGAGACGCAATAAAATAATTTAAACTATGCAGATGACAGCATACCTCCAGCAGAAAGTAGCAGAGGCTCAGAAGTTAAGCAAGAAAGTAAAGAAAGAAAATACAACACTGAATATTAAGAAGAGAAAAATAATGGCCACGGGCCATTTCAGGGATTTGAAAGTGGTTTATTGAAACATTGAAATGGTTAAAGATATCCTCTAGCTTGGCTGAGTTGGAAATCGACATAAAGTCAAGAAATCAGAAGAAGGCTAAGACTTGGAAAGGGCACCTATGAAGGAGGTAGAAAAGATGGCCAAGTGTAAAGATCTACATGGAATACCAAAGTCAGATTGGTCCATACCATCACATTTCCAATTTCTGTGTGAAAGCTGGACAGCGAAGAAAGCAGTTAGGAAGAGATTCAGCTCCTCTGAGATGTGGTGCTGGAGGAGAGTTCTGCGGATACCATGGAGCAAATCAAGCCTAAATGGAGCAAATCAAGCCTAAATTCTCCTTAGAAGCCAAGATGACTAACCAACGCTATCATAGTTTGGGCATATCATCGGGAGACACTACAAATGAGAAAAGAGAATAATGCTTGCAAGAGGAAAAGGAGGAGACTGCATTAAAGGGAAAGAAACTTTATAAAGGAAACCATAGCCATGCATTTGCAAGACCTAAGCTGGGCTGTGGATTTGCAAGACCTGAGCATGGCTGTGGACTGTGTCTTAGAGGTCTTGCATTCTTAGCGGCCCCATACACTGATGTCCAGGAACAATCAGGTGCAAAGGGTTCGATTCTGGGAGTGTGGTTGTTCTGCCCCCAATCTGTGCAGAGCAAGGTGAGACTAAATGACCTTCCATCCCCTTGTAGCATCTGGAAGAAAAGAGGAGGCCTGCAATGCCAACCAGCCAGCTGGCTGAGTCTGCGCGACCAAATTGATGAAGCTGCAAGTTTGCAAAAGCAAGGGCAGCTCAGGTTATGCTTCTAGGGCCAAACTTAAGTGGCGCATATGGTGTGTGTGTGTGTGGAAGAGACTGCAATCCCCTCCATCTCCAGTCGTAGCAATAAGGACTCATCCTTTCTTTGATACACAGACACCCTTTTATTTTTTATTAATTCCCCACAGTTCTTTTCATCCCATGTTGGCAGCTCAGAGCAGCACCTCTTTTGTCCTGCCCAGTGCAAGGCAGACCAGTCCAGAGGGACCAGTTTTAAGTTGTGAGTCCTGATGGATATGTCTCCTTTTGCAGGTGTTTAGCCAGATGGGATAGTGGTTTCAGCGTTGAGCTACAACTCTGAAGACCAGGGTTCGATTCCCTGCTTGGCCATGGAAACCCATTGGGGAAAGCCATGGCAAAACTTCTCTAAACAAATCTTGCCCAGAAAATCCCATGATTTTGCCTTTGGGTCACCATAAGTCGGAAACGACTCAAAGGCACACGACGACAAAGCCCATAATGAATATTCAGCAGTTATGGATGAGTAAATCTCGGCAACAATGACGTCTTCCCAATTGCTACTGAATCACAACTGTGACACTATTGCCATGATCGTGATTCTCCCGTAAATGACTTGAAGGCACGCAACAACATAACAACCCCCCCGAAGGCACTGGATCCCATCTGATCTTGCAAGGTAAGCAGGGTCAAATGCTAAACTGGAAAGCTCCACTAGGACCTCCCTGAGTTACCAATCCCGGGACGGAGCCAATGTAGCATGAAATTGTGTAGTGTGCAAAAGGCCCAGGTTTCACATTTGGGCCCAGAAACCTCAGGGCCTGGGATGATCCTGAAAAGGCAACCCTGGTGACAAAAAAGATTGTGTGTGTATGTGTATGTGTGTGTGGGGGGGGGGGGTTATTAAAATAAAAACCACGCATCTCTGCCTTTCTCTGCATTTTGTCTTCTGCCTTCTAATCCGACGGTGGTCCGTGCATCTCTGGTGCTTTGGTTTGCCAGATTTGCACCATGGCAGTGCAAGAGTTAAGAAAAGGAAAAACTGGAAGGGAAGGAGGGTCTACTTTTCGTGCACAGTGTCTTCTTCAGATGGCAGAAGGATGCATTAGAGGAGGAAGGCAGTGGCTGAGATATGGGAGAGGTTGGCTGGTGAAGGCAAGGCGAGAAAATGGATGCCATGAATATTTGATGACAGTGGCTCTCGGGAGGGGCAGGGAAGAAGGAGGAGGAGGCCTTTTCCAGTTAAAACGCCTTGAGACGTTTTTGGTGTCTTCCCTCCTCAAGGCAGAGGAATCTCCACTTTGCATCCTTTCCCCATACCAGCAGTAACAACACTGTTGAAGATTTGCATGCATTGCAATGCATTGTGTTGCACTGCTTGCACTCTCCTTTCCTTGCACCCTCCTTTGCTAACTGCTCCATCTGTCCCAGTTCTGCCGCATGCAAGAATTTCTCAAGCACAACTTTCCCTGCAACTGTTTCCTTCTGTTAGGGAAAAAAATTCTGATTAATCCTCTCATGTCCCATTTTCCCAGCTCCTTTAAAGTGTCCTGGTTTCCTTCTTTCCCTTCCTCCTCGGTCTTCAGTTTACTTCCATTGCTGCAAACTTCAATCTGCATCTGTACGGCAAAATTAATCCAGTTTGGCACTGTTTTAGCTGCCCTGGCTCCATGCTAGGAAATCCTGGCATTTGTTGTTTTGTGAGCTCTGATGCTACAATTGCAAATTCCAAGATTCCCTAGGAGTTATTTTACATTGTTTTGCAATGTAGATGTATCCTGAGTTCAAAGTGCAAAACTCCACTCTTTAGTTTTTGGGGTCACTTCCAGGTGGGACATACGTGGGCAAATTCTCTAACTTTGGAAGGCTCAGCTCCAGGGAAGAACTCTGGCACCAGAACAAACTACACATCCCAGGATCTTACAGGAAGGAGCCATGACAGTTAAAGCAGTGTCAAGACTGCATTACTTCTGCACTGTGACTGCAGCCTAAGGGACAAAACACACTGCAGAAATAATCCAGTTTGAAACCTCTTTAACTGCCCTGGCTCAGTTCTAGGGAATCCTGAGAATTGTAGTGTATTGTGCCACTACTGCTTGCTGACAGAGAAGGCAAAATGTCTAACAAAACTACAAATCCCATAATTCCATAGCATTAAGCCAGGGCAGTTAAAGCGGCCACAAACTGAATTATTTCTGCAGTGTACTTTGAGTCTCAGTCATTATAGTGCCAGGGCTTACCTCTGCTCTGCATCCAAGTAGGTTAGATTAATGGATCTTTATCCTATCTCCCTAAATCTGTATTAATTCTTCATTTCATCTCAATTTAGGAACATCCCCCTTAGCTAGGATTTCTCCTTTAATTTAAGACAGGAAAATGTGTTTTCTATGCATGTCTGTGCATGACAAGCTGTGTACAAGTGTGATTGGTACTGAATGCATGCTGCTGGGATTTGTAGATTTGCGAGACACCAGCCCTGTTGGGCAGAGAAGGCAAAACACCTTGCAAAACTACAAATCCCAAGATTCTGGAGGCTGGTGCTACAGCACTTATTGTGGCGTCAAACTGCGTTATTTCTACAGTGCAGATGCCCCTCAGTGTGTTTCTCTTTTTGCTCCTTCTCCTGTTACACAGCTAGAAAACAAACAGATAAATACTAGCATGTTTTTAAATTATTATTTGTATTTTGAACTGTTTGATTGATGTGCAGCTTTCAATTCTGTTTTTAAAGCTGCATTGTATTAAAATATCCATTTCTGGAGAAAGGTGGCATAGAGATAAAATAATAATAATAATAATAATAATAATAATAATAATAATAATAATATTTCACCATTGAATAGGCAGACTTCTCTGAGAGGTTTGCAAAATGGAGGCTGACATCCTATATAAGATTTAAAAACCATATATTATTATTATTATTATTATTATTATTATTATTATTATTATATTAATATTGCCATATAGAAATCTTACATGTATTGTATCATATAGAACAGTGATGGTGAACCTTTTACAGACCTGCAACCCAACCTGCAATCCAAAACCCACTTATTTATTGCAAAATGCCATGTCCCTCTGGCTTTCTAGTAACAAACTCTGGCAAACTCTGTGCTGGGGTGACGGCACATGTGCCCACAGAGAGGGCTCTGAGTGACACCTCTGGCACGCGTGCCATAGGTTCGCCGTAGAATCATAGAATCGTAGAGTTGGAAGAGACCACAAGGGCCATTCAGTCCTACCCCTTTCTACCATGCAGGAAATCCAAATCAAAGCATCCTCGGCAGATGACTATCAGCCTCTGCTTAAAGAGCTCCAAAGAAGGAGACTCCCCTACACTCCAAAGAAGGAGTGTGTTCCACTGTCAAACAGCCCTTACTCTCAGGAATTTCCTCCTAATGTTGAGGTGGAATCTCTTTTCCTGTAGCTTGGATCCATTGTTCCTGGTCCTGTTCTCTGGAGCAGCAGAAAACAAACTTGTTCCCTCCTCAATGTGACATCCCTTCAAATATTTAAACAGGGCTATCATATCACCTCTTAATTTTCTTTTCTCCAGGCTAAACTTCCCCAGCTCCCTGAGTCCTTCCTCATAGGGCTTCGTGGTTTCCAGGCCCTTCACCATTTTAGTCTCCCTCCTTTGGACACAAGGCTCCAGTTTCTCAATGTCCTTTTTGAATTGTGGTGCCCAGAACCAGACACAATGTTCCAGGTGGGGCCTGACCAAAGCAGAATAGAGTGGCACTATTACTTCTCTTGATCTAGACACTATACTTTTATTGATGCAGCCTAAAATTGCATTGGCCTTTTTAGCTGCTGCATCGCACTGTTCACTCATGTTCAACTTGTGCTCTATTTGGACTCCAAGATCCCTTTCACATGTAGTCTCATTCAGCCAGGTGTCCACCATCCTATATCTGTGCATTTTATTTTTCTGCCATCACTGATATAGAAGGTTAAAAATACAAGGACTGAAATAAAAGCTAATCCAAAACTCCTTGAAACTATCGGATCAAAATTAAACAAAAAGCAGAGTTCTGTTTCCAGACTACACCTTCCAGCATTTCCCAACCAACATGGCCCTTAGCCATACTAACTTGGGTGGAGGAGGGAGATGTTCAAAAACAACAGTGTGCGTCAGTTTAGAAGTCCGGGAGCAAAGCTTTAGGAGGGACATTCTGTCTTTCCAGAGAAATAAAAGTGCTACAAAGGCTGGGAAACCACCAAAAGGGTGACGCCATGGAGAGACACCCTCCAAGCCAACTTGGCAGGGACAGCCCTGGATTAAAAAAAAACCACATACGTATGTCATACCAGTTCAAGCATTTCCCGGTTTCTCACTTCTGCCTTCGTCCTCAGCTTATTCCAGTTGCTGCAAACTGAGTTCAAAGTGTTAAAGTAGATTGCATTGAATTAACAAGGGGGGACCCAGAGCAATGGATGCAAGCTAAAGGAAAAGAGATTCCACCTCAACATTAGGAGGAGCTTCCTGAGAGTAAGGGCTGTTTGACAGTGAAACAAACTCAGAGATTTTGGTGGAGTCTCCTTCCTTGAAGATCTTCAAACAGAGGCTGAGAGTTTCTGCATGGCAGAAAGGGGTTGGACTGGATGGCCCTTGCGGTCTCTTCCAACTGTATGATTCTTTAATTCTATCTTGCCCTTCCCAGTTGGCTCAGGCAAAAGCAAACCCTCTCCTAGCTTGTCTGTTAGAAGATTATCGCACTGCGTTCTGAGAACGTTCTCATCACGTGATGAGAACGGAACGCATTTGAGAATACCGCACGTATGTGTTCCAATCGGGTTCTCAGAACGCAGTGCGATAATCTTCTA
>NW_024803347.1:0-8946 GCF_019175285.1 Sceloporus undulatus | reverse complement strand
AAAACTTGGAATGACCTGCCAGAAGAGATTCACCAATTATCCTCACTCGAGGCTTTCAAAAAGGCGACAAAAACATTTCTCTTCCGGCAGGCCTTCCCTGATTGATATGTCCAGAACCAATTGAATCCCCCTCCTCTTATTATTTTTTTCATTCATGGATTGTTTATTAATTTCGATGTATTGTTATATATATTTTTAACCATGTTTTGTTTAATTTTATACTTGGGAGGGAGGGTTGGGCCAGGGTCTTGTGGGGCTTGTTTTTATTGTTGTGTATTGTACAAAATTTGTTGTTACCCGCCTCAATCCCCAAAACAGAAGAGGCGGGATATAAATATAAATATTATTATTATTATTATTCTAGGTGAATGTTTTATAGCCTATAAGTAAAGCATTTGGTTGCACAGATCATGAAAATCTATGGATGTCACTAAAAACATGGTAGTGGCAACACATTTGATAATCCTGAGGAGGGATCGGGAGGCGGTTGCCCCCTTGATGTGGTCTTCAAATGACCTTATTGAGGGGGCACTCAGGGCAGACACAGGGCTCTTCTCAAGGCAGGTGCAGGGAACACATCTCAGGGCCTCATCAGCCTGACCCACCTCACAAAACCCACATAACTGGGAGCAGAAGGCGAGTCAAGAAGGGAAGGCAGGGTGGGAAGAGTGTGTCTTACAAGATTAGTGAAACCAAGGAAACCCAAAAGCCAGATCATGTGTGCAGAAGAGACCGATTGCATCGGTGGACAGAGGCAGGGAACTCCCCATCCCAGAAGAGACTCGGGCCTCGCAGGCAAGAGTGCAACACTGATTTATCTACAAAAATATTTATTTTCATCTCGAGGCATTGTGCAACGCTACAACAGGAGTGTCTAGAAGGAGTGCCAGGAGCACATCATGAGTAGACCAAGAGGCCTTTCTCTGTGAAGGGGACAAAAAAGCTTTCTGGCTCCACAGTGAGGCTGGGGGCATTCTGCTACAAAATCCAGTGCTTTTAGCTGGCTGTAGAATTCAGCCCCATAAAGATGACTGCCCCACATCCTTCCTTTCACCAATAGGGAAATCAATTAGCATTACTCTGATCATATCTTATTTCTTCTGATAAACTGAGTACACATACACAGAAAAAACAAATCCCAGAGAGAGAAAGAGAGAGATGTTTGTAAGGAAATCTTCATATTTGTCAGATCACAAATTTTCTTCCTCACGCTAGATGATGCATTTTCAGAAGTGTTGAGAGTGGATTTCTGTAGCACAGAGTCAATCACCAAAAGAAGCAGCTGCTTTCTCCATTCCATTACTATGGGCATAGCATGGTTGGTGTGTTGCAAGGGGCCAGAGAAAGAGCGAGAGAGAACAAGAAGGCCACCCTTGCAAACAGGCCAAATCCAGGAAAGGTGTTGAGCCAGGCTCATATTAAGGGCTGGGCCCTCAGAGGAGGACACATCGGAAGAAGCTGACTTTTTTCTGAAGGTCTGGGCTGATTTTCACCCCTTGGATGCTGGTGCTGCTGGTGCTGCTGCTTCCTTGAGGACTATTGCCTTCCTAAAGATATAAAGAATTACTGAAGAGAAATTCTTGGATTGAAATCTATCAGCTGAGGGGCTACATGAAGAGAAGAAAGAAGCAGAGGCTCTGCTCCACTGAATTTCCTAAATGGATCAGTGACCAATAACTGTCTTCCTGCACAGTGGGTGCTGCTAGGGAGGTTAACTGCTTTAGCATGGGCTCTTGGCTCAAACCCACTGCTTCCCTGGAATCATCAGATCAAGTGTGGGGTTTTCCACTGTGAGGAGAACATTGTGGTGCCCCTAACCTCTCAAAGTGGGCAAACTAGCCCCTAGTGTATTTGACAGATTTGGGGGGAACTTCATACAGTTCTGCAATGGCTCTGTATCTGTTGTAATTCAGCCGGCTCATTTCCTCAAGACCCCTGAAACATTTAAGCAAGTTGCCCATCAACTCACCAGCTTTTTATCCATTTTTGTTTTGATATCTTTGGCAAGCGTAAAAAATGCCTACAATTGAACCAAGAAATACAGTCATGTAAGAGGATTGAAAAATGCTTCCCTGCTAAAAGATGCATCTTGTGAAGCTTCTGGACTCTGTTGACTGGTACAAAGGAAACCTAAATGTACCCCATGCTCAGTAGAGATTACCCTTTATTCTTTTCTGTTCCACAAATAGAATTATAGAACAGAATCATAGAGTTGAAAGAAACCAGTCCAATCCCATTCTGCCATGCAGGAACACACAATCAAAGCACCCCTGACAGATGGCCATCCAGTCTCTGTTTTAAAACCTCTACAGAAGGAGACTCCACCACTCTCTGAGGCAGTGTGTTCTACTGCTGAATAGCTTTTACTGTCAGGAAATTCCTGCTAATGTTTAGGTGGAATCTCTTTCCATGTCCTAGTCTCCAGAGCAGCAGAAACAAACTTGTTCCATCCTCAATGTCACAGTCCTTCAAATACTGAAACAGGGCTATCATACTACAGTAATTCTTAACTGTCTCTTCTCCAGGCTAAACATACTCAGCTCCTTAAGTCTGTCCTCATAAGTCATGGTTTCCTGATCCTTCATCGTTTTGGTTGACCTTCTCTGGACATGGTCCAGTTTATCAACATTCTTTTTGAATTGTGGGGCCCAGAACTGGATACAGTATGCCAGGTGAGGCCTAACCAAAGCAGAATAGAGTGGCACTATTACTTCCCTTGATCAAGACACTATACTTCTGTTGGTGCAGTCTAGAATTACATTAGCCTTTTTAGCTGCTGCATCATACTGTTGACTCGTGTTCAACTTGTGGTCTACTAGGATCCCTAGATCTCTTTCACATGTAATCTTGTTAAGCTAGGCATCCCCCATCCTATATCTATGCATTACATTTTTTCTGCCTAAGTGTAGTGCCTACATTTATCTGTTTTGAAATTCATTTTGTTAGTTTGGGCCCAGTTTTCTAATCTATTAAAGTCATTTTGAATTTTGATCCTATCCTCTGGGGTATTAGCTACTCCTCCTAATTTGGTGCCATTTGCAAATTTGATAAGGATGTCCCCATTTCTGTCATCCAAGCCATTGATGTCGAACAGCCCTGGGCCCAGGACAGAGCCCCACTGGACACCCCACTGGTCACTTCTCTCCAGGATGAAAAGGAGCCATTGTGGAGCACCCTTTGGGTTCAGCTGGTCAACCAATTACAAATCCACTAACTATTGCATTATCCAGTCCACATTTTACTACAGGTAGTTTGTTTGCAAGAATATCATGGGGAACCTTGTCAAAGGCCTTACTGAAATCAAGATATGCAATAGCCAGAGCATTCCCTTTGTCTACCAAGCTGGTATTTTATATTTTTTAAAAAAGAGAGAGATCAGATTAATCTGGCATGACATGTTTCTCAGAAACCCATGCTGACTCTTTGTGATTATGACATTCCCTCCAAAATGTTCACAGACTCTCGGTCTAATGATCTGTTCCAGAATCTTTCCTGGTATTGATGTCAGACTAACTGGGTGGCAATTGCTGGTATCCTCTTTTTTCCCTTTTTGAAAATGCAGGCAATGTTTGCTCTCCTCTAATCTGCTGGGATGATCGTGCCATATTCACCCTGTGATGTCCCCTGTTTATGCACCCTAGTCCATTAGTATATGCAGCACAATTCCAGAATAGGAAAAGCAAACTTGGACAACCAATACAGCCTTATGCAGATTTTGTGCATTGAGAAGGATTGCAAGTGGGTTGGTTTAGAATGGTGGGAGATAGCCTGTCCATCATTACACCTCTGTGTAAGAGGATTGGATTTATGTGTTGGATGATGTCCCTTGGCAGTTTGGGCTGAAATGTTGCTTAATGAGATGAAAGAGCTGCACTTACATTTTCTATATTGATGTTTGCCTTTGCACTGGTCTCCATAAACTTCACCCCAAAGCTACTGGCCAGCTGAACAAAGAAGAAAAACTGGGTCAGTTGCACAGGCAAGAAATGTGTGTGCTGGTGCCTTTTGTACCAGATTTCCTTTAGAAACAGAACTGCCCCATCAAGGCAAAATTCTTATGATGTGGGAATCCATATTCCAGTCACACCATCTGGATGCAAATGTCCTAGCTACAGCTCACTGACCCGGTTTCTTGTTCTGTTTAATTAATCAATAAAAATGTATTTCACAGACTCTCTTGTGGCAATGGTGGCCCTCCCAATAAAGAAGAAGAACCTCTGCCAATGGGTACTTGCCAAAGGCCTTTGGAAATCAATAATCTCCACAAAGAACGAGGAAAAGCATGGCTTCTGTTCTTACCAATTTCTTTGCACATATTTTTGTCTATATTTGTTTTTGTAACCTCCCTGTTACTTTTCTAGGACCACAACTCCCACAATACCACTGCTTAGCTAGTCCAGAAAAAGTAATATTTCCAAACTCTAAGCTTCCCTTGCATCTTCATCCTACTCTCAGCCACGTAGAATCATAAAGTTGGAAGAGACCTGTGATGTAAGGTACCTTTAAGACACAGCCCTTAGTGATATCAGCTGCAGTCTATATATACTATTAAGAGTGTTGGAGAGGGATTGATTGTTCTCTCTTCCTCATCTCACTCTCCTGGGACTGACTGTGCTCAGTAGCTCATGGGTGAATAAACTTACTGCTCTTACTTGAAGACTGGACTCTGTGTGGATTCTTGTAAGATTGGATTCCAACAGCAGACATCACATGGTGTCAGAAGTAAAACCTTCCTGTACTGCAACTTGGACTTTGTATATTTCACAGGAAGAGTGCATTAAGATATGGATTCACTTCGGCCTCTTCCTCCTCTAAATATGGAAGGTAACATGGCTCAGAATTGGAGAAAATGGGAACAGGCTTTCCAGTTATATATTACTGCTGCAGGACTTGACAATGTAGCAAAGAAGCGGCAGATAGCTATCCTGCTGCATTGTGTGGGAGAAAAAGGAATTTCTGTGTATAACACCTTTGTTTTTGCTGAAGAGAATCCAAAAGACATTTCAGAGGTTCTGGAACAGTTTAGAACCTATTTCTTGCCTAGAAAGAATGTTGTTTTTGAAAGATTTTGTTTCTGGAACCATATACAGTACAGAGTCCTGGAGTGAGAAATGAACAATTTATTGCTGAGCTTAAATTGAAAGCAGCCACTTGTGAATTTGGAACTGCAATTAATGACATGATAAGAGATAAAGTTGTTTTTAGCATAAAGGAAGAAAGACTGAAAGAAAAGCTTTTGAAAGAAACAGACCTTACACTTGAGAAGGCTGTGGAAATATGCCGTGTTGATGAGATAACGAGAGCACAGCTGACAACTATGACAACAACTTTTGAAGGAGTGTGTGAATTACAGGAGGCTCATGGAGATATCAGAGGGACTACAAACAGAGATAATGAAGAAATTGCAACTCAAGCTTTGGGAGTAAAAGACTTAAGAACTAGAGACAAATGGAAAAGTCAGAACAGGTGTGGCTGTTGTGGCACAATTCATGAACCTCGGAGATGCTTAGCATTTGGAAAAACTTGTAATAAGTGTGGCAAGAAAAACCATTATGCCAAGTTATGCAGGACAAAAATGGCTAATCCTGAAAACAGACAAACCAGACAACATATTCATGAGTTGTGTGTAAGTAACCTATTGATAGCAGAATTAGACAAAGAACTGAACAATACAGGGTGGTATGCTGATATTTCTATAAGAGACTATATAGTTAATTTTAAGTTAGACACGGGGGCTGAAGCAAATGTGTTACCATTCAAAATATTTTCTAGGATACCTGGTACAAAGCCACTGATTAAGAGCAATGCAGTTCTTGTAGCATATGGTGGGACAAAAATACAACCAATGGGAATGGCTGAGTTCGAATGCAATACAACAAAAGGGGTGCATAACTTATTGTTTTATGTAACAGATTGCTCTACAATTCCATTACTAGGCAGACCAGCTTGTGAGAAGTTAGAGTTAGTTCGTCGGATAGATCTCATACACACAGCTGGGTCGTTAACACAAGAAAAATTAGTCAGCTTGTATCCTGAGATTTTCCAAGGTTTGGGGGAGTTTCAAGGATGTCATCACATATATATTGATCCGACAGTTGCTCCTGTTGTCCAAGGATGTAGGGGAGTGCCTTTTGCAATATATGATAAATTAAAGGATACACTCAGTCAGATGGAAAATGCAGGAGTTATAACAAAAGTGATAGGACCTACAGATTGGGTGAGCAGCCTTGTTATCACAGAAAAAAAGAATGGCACTCTGCGTATATGTCTTGACCCACGAGATTTAAACAAGGCAGTTAGAAGGCAACATTATACCATCCCAACAGTTGAAGAAATCCTGAGTCAGTTAGCTGGAAAAAAATTGTTTACCATCATAGATGAAAAAGATGGTTATTGGCAGGTAAAACTGGATAAAGCATCATCCAGATTATGTACATTTAATACGCCATGGGGAAGGTATTGTTTTAATCGCTTACCATTCGGGCTTAAATCTGCAAGTGAGGTTTTTCAACAAAAGAACCAAGAAACATTTGGACATATAAGAGGTGTACATATGATAGCAGATGACATGATTATAGCAGCAGAAACAGTGGAACAGCATGATGAAATTTTACACCAGGTTATGAAAACAGCACTTGCCAACAACATTAAATTTAATAAAGAAAAGATCCAATTTAAGGTAAACTCTGTAAAATACATGGGTCACATAGTGACTGCTGAAGGAGTCAGACCAGATTCTGAGAAAGTTAAGGCTGTCCAAGAAATGAAACCGCCCGAGGATAGACAGGGGGTCCTGAGATTTTTAGGGTCAGTACAATATTTGGCAAAGTATATTCCACAAGAGGCAGAGCTGACGGCCCCATTGAGAAACCTATTAAAAAAGAATGTAGTTTTTCAGTGGATGCCAGAGCATCAAAAAGCCTTCGATGCTATCAAACAAAAGTTATGTAGCACACCTGTGCTTCAATATTTTGATGTGACAAAGCCAGTTGTAATTCAGGCAGATGCATCAAAAGATGGCTTAGGAGCATGTCTGCTTCAGGACAATAAGCCAGTGTCCTATGCCTCAAGGTCTGTTAACTCAGCAGAAAAAAATTATGCACAAATAGAGAAAGAATTGCTTGCAGTTGTGTATGCGGTACGAAAGTTTCATCAATACAGTATGTGTTTGGTAAAACTGTGTTAGTTCAATCTGATCACAAGCCTTTAGAGTCAATTTGTAAAAAACCAATAGGCAGTGCCCCTGCTCGATTGCAACGAATGCTTTTGCAGCTTCAAAGGTATCAACTTAACATTGTACTGTATATACCCCAAGTAAACTTATGTATCTGGCTGATACCTTGTCAAGAGCCACTGTAGATCCTCCTTGTAGTGAAGAGCATTCCATGGGAGATGAGAAAGTAATACATGAGGTGAATGCTTTAGCAATGCCTCCAGACAAAGTGTGTATAATACAAGAGGCAACAAAATGTGATCCCCAGCTTAAGATGGTTCAAACATACCTAGATCAAGGATGGCCACAATATATGAGAGATGTAAGTCCGATAGCAAAAGGTTTCTCACCAGTTAAAGATCATGTTTGGTGCCAAGATGGAGTTCTTTTTATGGGAGAAAGAATGATTATTCCAACAAGTCAAAGACCAAATGTACTTACACAACTTCATGAGTCCCATCAAGGGATTCAAAGGACCAAAGAAAGAGCAAGGAAATTAACGTATTGGCCAGGTATGTCAAGAGATATTGAGCTGGCTGTGGGGAGCTGTAGTGTTTGTGCATGTTTTGCTCCAAACAACCAAAAGGAACCACTCAAACCACATGATATCCCTGAAATACCAGGGGAAAAGGTGGGGATAGACATTTTTGAACAGAATAGTTGTCCATTTCTGTTGATAGTTGATTATTTTTCAAAATATCCAGAAATAATAAGTCTACCTGATAAAACTGCAAAAACGGTAATTTTTAGGCTTAAGTCTGTGTTTGCTCGCCATGGGATACCAAGAATAGTGATGAGTGATAACATGCTGTTTGCTAGTCAAGAATTTAAAACATTTGCTAAAGAATGGGGGTTTGAACAATGCTTTAGTAGTCCAGGATATGCACAATCTAATGGAATGGCAGAACGAGCAATTCAGTCTATTAAACAGCTTATGAACAAAGTAGGGAAGGCTGGTGGGGATTTACATCTAGCATTGTTGGAATATCGCAATACACCAGTCACAGGGTTGTCATATTCGCCTGCACAAATGTTGATGGGCAGGATGTTGAGAAGTAAACTTCCCATAACAACTGGTTTATTGTGCCCTAGGATTCCTATTAATGTGCATCAAGATCTACAAAGAGTTCAACAAAGACAAAAACATTTTTATGATCAAACAGCTAGACCACTTCAACCATTACAAGAGGGAGATGCAGTTTGGATGCAATCTAATGACCCCAAGGAAAGATGGCTTCCTGCCATAGTGATAGAAAGATGTAAACAACCACGGTCATACCAAATAAAGGCGCTTAATGGTAGGATATATCGACGTAATAGACGCCAATTGAGAAAACGGATGCCAGAAATTATCAGTGATAGAAGTGTAACACAAGATGCATTAATTAATGGATACGGTGGGGCTCCTGAGAATAATAATGAGATGCAAACATCACCAACAACAGATAGGCAACCGACATATATAACATCATATGGTAGACCAGTGTTTAGGCCAGAGAGATATACTCCTTGAAAATGCACCTTGGTCGTAAGGTGACTCTTTATCATTTGTGTAAGTTAGGTCAATGAGAAATATTGTATTCTTTGTATTTATGTTTTCTACTTATGTTTTTAAAATTCTGTATAAAGTGTATTATTTTCTAAAGTGTATAATCATTGGTGTTTTATATTTCCATGAAAAGGAGATGTGATGTAAGGTACCTTTAAGACACAGCCCTTAGTGATATCAGCTG
>NW_024803346.1:6075-8992 GCF_019175285.1 Sceloporus undulatus | reverse complement strand
AAGAAGCTCCGCGCGGGAGTCGCGCGGTTTGGCTGCTGCGGCTCCCGCACGGAGCAAATGGTGGCGGCGGGGGAGCGCCGCAAAGCGCCGGTTTGTACCCCGCCTATGCCACTGAATCTGAATTGCTAATGAAGCTTAAAGTTTTCAGTGTGAAGTCGAAGGCTTTCCTGGCCGGCATTCATGGTTTTTTTTGTGGGTTTTTTGGGCTATGTGACCATGTTCTAGAAGATTTTCTTCCTTCTAGAACATGGCCACATATCCCAAAACCCCCACAAAAAAACTTAATTTTTTCAGTCAACCAGCAGAGCCCTGTCTTGATTTGGAAATCTCTCAAATCTCTGTGAATGATTTGGTTTAGGTTATGGCAAGTCCAAAGCATGCCACCATTGCCAGACACATACATGCCAGGCAATAACATTGTACATCAGGGATCCAAATAAATTCATTTACGTAGAGCATGCCAGTTTCCTGCACAAGCCTATAGTTCTTCAGGCCATTTCATATGCCACTCTAGAAAAGGAATTGCATTTTATGGTATTCACTAGGATGAAGCGTGTGACTTGAAAAGCAGGATATAGCATATGGTGAATGAGATATTATTCTATATAGCTGCCTTTGGGTTTGTGACATATTTCCACAGATTCCTACCCAGCCCTGTTTAGCTTAATGTTTGGTCAGTGAGACACTAGCAGCTGAAACAGACATGACAAACATCACATCAGGAAAACCAGAAATGTGTGTGAATTGTTCAGTCATAACAAGTTAACAGTGACAATACAGACAGTCCTACACAAGGACTGTATTCCTGGGAATTAGTTTACACATATCCCAGCACAAACCCGGGACCCAGGACTGGCTCCTGCTCCTTACTTTGCTGCACTATAACCCTGACTGGGAAATCCCCAGGCTCAGCATCTGATACATTTCTGATACAGAAATCTGATACAGAAATCTGATACAGAAATGGGGTGCCTAGCTGCACCCATGTGGCCAGGTACTCTGTTTCCATATCAGATGCAGTGGCTTCTCAGTCAGATCGATGCACGGCAAGATAAGAAGCATGAGACAGTGTATGTAAATAGCCAAGGTTTGCTGCAGAGTTTCCAGGAAACTTTGCTACAAACCAGGTGTTATATTACCCTGGGGTAATGATTGTTTACTCTGGCATCACACCAGATTCACTGGATCTGCATTTGGTCTGGCAGGACTGGGCCTGATCCTGCCTCTAGAGTTTTGGCCTACATTATCTGAACTAGACAACTCAAAGCCGGGTGAAACACGGGCCTTTGGGTCTGTACAGACATCCCCTGAGCATTGGAACAATGTGATTCTGAGCACTAAATGTTTCCTGATATTTGGAAGAAATAATCATGCAGAGAGGTTTTCTAGTCATCTTTTATTATGTTAGTAACATGTAGTTTGTTACTTATGAGCTGTCCACACCACCCCTAAGGGGTGGCCTGCAGCTGCCTACAGGTTCGATGGATTGGGCCCACAGCAACCGCACAGCGCAGCCACAATATGGCCTTTCCAGGGTACAAAAATGAGCCACAAAAATGGCTCCTTTTTGCACGCTGAAAAGGGTGCGATAGCTGTGACACTGCAGCTTGAAGGCACTCCTTTGGAACTGCGTCATGTGGCTGCAGTGCCAGAGGAGTGCTGTGATGCTGCGTTCATGTGGAGTGGTGCGTGGTAACATGGTGCTCTGGGGCGGACTTGGGGTGTGTGTCATGTGGACACAAAAACCCAACTCTACCCCCAGGCCAGTCTTACTTACGAAAATTGAAGTGTTATTGGGAAAAGATGTAGCATAGCAAAAGCATTTACATTTGTATACCACTTGATACTGAACTAAGTAGTCTCTAAGTGGTTTACAGTGTGTAAGCTAATGGCCCCCAGCAAGCTGGCTACTCATTTTAGTGACCTACAGAAGGATGCAAGGCTGGGATCAAGCTCACAATCTTGTGGTTGTGAATGGCTTCGGTACCAGCATTTAACCACTGTGCCATCAGATGCAGATTCAAGGATACAAAATTTTCTATGAACAGGTAATTCAAGTGGAAAGCAAAATAGTGTGACTAATCTTTGTGACTAGCAAAATCTAATTTCTTTGTTTCCAGCTTACAGCAGCCCTATGGCAAACTTATCACAGGGGTTTCTTGGGAGGACTTCTTCAGAGGGAATTTACTATTATTTCCATCTGAAGCTGAGAGAATATTACTTGCCCTAAGTGAGATATTGTGGTCTTCAGTGTCCTAGTCCAACACCCAAACCACTACATAATGCTGGCTCTTAGACCATTATGTGCAATCAAGTTATAGGAGTTGCTGCTCTAGAGGATAGGACCTAAGCTCTTAGATTCAAATGACAAGAAGGGAGATTCCAACTAAACAGGAAGAAGATCTTCATGATGGCAAGAGCTAGTCAACAGTTCAATGGAATACCTCTACAGATGGTGGATTCTCCTTCATTGCAAGTTTTGAACAGCGGTTAGATTTGTGCCTCTCAGGGACAGTTTAGTGATGGATTCCTGCTGTGGAATGGAGTTGAACCAGATTGTCTGTGGGGTTCTTTTCAGCTCCATGATTCTGTGAGTGTGGCAGATTTCCACCCTATAAAGTAAGTGGACAAACATGCATTACACAGGACTGTGGAAGAATGAGTTTGACTAGAATCTGGATCATATGATTTCTGATATGCTGACTTCAGTTGGATTCCAAATGAACCAGTGTGCATTTTCAGTGCCTAACTCAATTGTTGCTAAACTCATTTTAAATTCTGATACATACATTTAAAAAATAATAGTTTCCAATAATTAATGAAATAATTTTATAGAGGATTTTAGGGAGTGCAAATCAGTGCAATGTCATATTAAATTGGACTCACACTAGAACTCTAGACTGCTTTGCAAACTTGG
>NW_024803346.1:0-6065 GCF_019175285.1 Sceloporus undulatus | reverse complement strand
AATAATAATAATAATAATAATAATAATAATAATAATAATAATAATAATAAATCTTTATTTTTATACCTCTTTTCCTAGAACGTCAAAGTGGTTCACAGGCTAATACAGATGTACAACACATCGTATTACAGCATCATATACAATAAAAAACATTCCACTAGGAACCTTGTATAAAAACATCCTATAAAAACATATTGAAAGCTCACAATCTCACATCTTACAATCTCAGAGGTTGAACTTGTAGGGAACATGTTCTGAAATGGAACCTCTTTGGTGAGCTGGGAAGGGGAGCAGGACAGTCCATTTTTGTGTACACATGTATGCAAATCATGTGCACACAAAGATTCCATATGCATCCAGGGTTTACAAAAAGCTTTGACAATTTCTAAGAAGCTATAAAATTGATGACCTGTCACTTTGTAACACCACCTTTTTTAGAGCTCAGTTTATATTTTCACAGGTAGCAAATCTTTAAATATGCCACTAGGTGATTAGCAGTTAGGATTCAGAATTAAGTCTCTAATTTGTTCCCTTCCCTCCAAATATATTTGCTCTTTGGTTGTGGATAGTGATCATGCAACCTTGCTTAGAGTTTGGGAGTTCATCTCAATGAAGCTAACTGGAAATGGTTAATTCCATGAGACTGATGGAGAGAAGATGCAATGATGAGTGATCCTTTTGTTATCTCTCTCATAGGCCATTTCATTCCTGACACCTCTGGCTGTCATTTTTGTGGTGAAAATCATCCGGCGTACAGACAGGACTGAAATTAAAGAAGCTTTCTTAGGTAAATTGAGAATCATCTTGATTTTTTAAAGTAAGAAAATTGGAAAGTGTTTGCTTCCAAGAGTGTGGGAGACATCTGAAATCTTTCTTTTGGGAAACAAAGGTATTAAATGTTCATGGAGCCTTGAAAATAAAATAAAAAAATTACAGATTCTTGAATATCACTGACAAAGGAGTTTTATTCTTCCTGAAAATCCATGTACTCTGAAGTCAGCAGAAAATACAGATTGAGTAGTAAGAGCAAGCAAAGGTGAGAAGAGTGGGTGAAAGTTGTCTGGCATTAGAAGATTTTTTGAACAGCATTTCTTTCCATGGGGAAATGGACAGTGGTATGTGTGTGTTTCTGCTGAAGATGTTAAAGTAAAAAACAAAAAAATAAAACCTTTTTACAGTACTTGTAAAGCTTACTAAACTTTCTAAAACTGAGTATCACGCCAGATTCTTTTGGCTGGATGCCACCAGTGGTATAGGGCATGTCCTTTCAAGTTTTACTTCTTCTTCTTCCTTTGATGTTTTACACTGATATGCTTAATAGAGTATTTCAAGTGTACAAAGTGTCTCACGTATGTTATCTTAATATCCTTACAACAACACCCACAAAGTAGACAAGTATTTGTTGTCTCCATATTGCTGATAGAGACCCAGGGAGTAGTAGTTTGGCTAAAAACCAGTTGGGGTCAAAGCTGACAAAACATTTTGGGTGTTTGTAGACTGAGCAGGAGGTGTGCTTTCTCCCACCATTTTAGGGAAGGTGTTTCCTCCATTTGGTCCAAGAGGCACTAGTGCCCAGACATAATCCACAAGATTAGCAATTGCACAAACATTTTTTAAAGTAAACTGTAGATGTAGCCTTTAGCTCTTCATTGGGATCATTGCAGTGGGCATTGTCTCTTTTCACTATTGTGAACTACCTTGAGTCCCAAAGGATATACAATAACAAAGTTCCTGTATTGCAATACTATGGTCCTTATTTCTAGATTGGATTTCCCACACAGGCAGTTTACTTTAAATAAGCCATTCCTGTGCTTGCTAATTCATCTAAATGGTATCATATCCAGTGTGGCCCTTATGGTGTTTTGTGACTGAGGTGTACTTCAACTTTCCAGGGCTTCCTAGGCTTGTAATCTTAGCTGCTATGTCATGCCCCTTTTATCTCTCCCTTCTGTTCTCCCATGCCTGGTGCCAACACCCACTCAATTTCAGCATCATATATATTGCAAAACTTCTCATTATTATTTCTTACCAAATCTTCACTACCTTGCCAAACTGACATCACACTTGGTACATTGTCATCATATGCTTCCAACTTAAGCTATCCCCAGTTGTGTTCTTTGAAGTGAAATGGAATGAAATGACTGCTGGGGTGTCAAGAGCTCCAATTCTACAAAAGAATCATTGGCAACTTGCTGGTCATGCAGTTTCTAGTTTCAGTTCCTGGTGATATTTTTCACACTGTTTAAACACTGTAAAGCGTTCCTCTGGTTTTCGTTGTTGTTGTTGTTGTTGTTGTTGTTGCTGGAGTTGGCATATTCAGTGTAACCTCTAACCTTTTGTGGCTTGTAGTTCTCATAAAATTTGCAGCAAGTTCTGAATCTCTGTTTGAGAATGGGACTATTCAAACCTAATCCAAAGGGTTTAAAAATCCTTGCCATAGTCTACATAGGAAAGCATCCACAAGCATAGTTTTTGCTTAGGAGCTGTCCAGCATTTTTTCTGCTGAACCAAGAAACAGCGTGAGATAATGTTATACATTTAATTACACCTTCAATTACTTTAAAGTCCTGGTTCTACAACTGTCTTGGATTTCTAGTGAATTCTCTGAGAGGGAAGTACATCTCAAGAAGCTTCACCTTTTCTAGAAAACATAAAATTATTGCTGAATAACCCAATGGTTCTTTTGCCACACTATTGTTTTTGAACAGTTGTTCGGAAAGAGATATTGAGCCCTGTTGGGTTCTCTTAGTAGTGAAGGGTCAGAAATACTTTTCTTTGAATTCCACTGTACAAGCAGGACTTTATTTTTTAGTGATAATTTGGTGTTGAACACAAATTCCATTGCAACACTGTGATGAGCCAAGAACCACACATATTTTTCAAACAGTTATGGGATACTAGGGAAATGGTGATCTTTTACATTGATGAGCAGAATAATAAAGCCACTGAATGAAAAAAAAAATCTTGGTATAGTAATAGATTCATAGAATCATAGAATTGGAAGAGACCTCAAGGGCTATCGAGTCCAATCCCCTGACATGCAGGAATACAGAATCAAAGCACTCCCGACAGATGGCCATCTCGCCTCTGTTTAAAAATCTCCAAAGTTATTTCATATATACATGTTCTCTTAAAATAATCAGGTAAAAACTAATAATTAGATTTAAAAACACAGTACAAGAAGTCAGGAAGTAATTCTTATTGAAACAATCTGTCTCAGAATGTTGCAGAATGTTTTCATTCATGCCTATTGGATTTGCTCTTAATCTGGGAGGACATCCTTTTCAGTCCCAGTGAGCACATCTGGTGTCAGCTGGAGAGCCAAGGGCTGTACACACATGTACAAACATACATTTACTTACACAGATATGCATGTATGAATACACACTTTTCTTCAAACACAACTCAGCAAAAATACAAGCAGAGGTGGAGACATGTATGTACCCATCCCATCACATATACATTTCTGTACACTCTCAACCCTTGGGTTGAAAATGCCTCATGGGGACCAACAAAAGACTCCTCTTCTACTTTACAAGGAAACCAGAGTATCAGCATTTGTCAGCTACCTGTAGAAAGTTTCTGCATGGCAATGAACTGAGTAGTGAGAAGTGGAGATAGATGGAAGCATGTCTTTGGTCAGAGCTGGCGATTTTTGGTATCTCTTTGGATGCAGGCAGTGGCTTGTGAGATGATTCCTAATTAGCAGAGTTTTTCCATTGGGATCAGTTGCTTTATCTTTGGTTGTTGGCATGCTGGGGATTTGTTCCTTTTCTGTTCATATGGTCTATTGTCAAGGAGCAGGACTGCCATTGCCATTGTAATTTCCTATGAGTGATGCAGCTTTTTAATCATTTAGCAGAGTTATGGGCTTCACAACTAAACAAAGAGAGGAGACAGAGGAAAGACTAAGTGACTGAAGGGAGAAGCTGAGTGAAGGAATATGTTTGGCGTGTGTGTGTGTGTGTGTGAGAGAGAGAGAGAGAGAGAGAGAGAATCAATGAGCAAAGGAGATAAGACTGGGTGAAGGAGAGCGATAGGGGAGAAAATGAATGAGCAATGGAGAAAGATTAAGAGAGAGAGAGTCTGAAAGAAGAGCAGAGAGAGATTGAGTGAGGTTGAGGGGAGCTGAATGAATATAGGAGAAAGAAGGAGTGAGTCTGAAAAGGAGAGGGAGACTGAATGACAGCATAAATAAAGGAAACCGATTTAGTAAAGCAGAGAGAGAGAGATGGGCTGTGTGAGTTAAGGAGACCGTAGGTGTGAATGAGAAAGAGAGAAGGATTGGTGAATTAAGGAGGAGAAAAAGGAAGAGGGAAAAGGCTAGGGGAATGAAAGAATAGGCAAGAGGAATGAGATTGGTGAACTTCACACTGAGATACCTGTTTTAAATTGGTATCCTGGAGACATAGAGATTATCTTGATCAAAGCTTAAATTCTTTGAAAATCATTCCTCTACCCAGTAGCTTGCCTTTCTAGTGCAATGTGTTCCTGCTTTGGAGAGAGGATGAATGTAGATGACAGAATACATCCCTTGCAAATTTGGGACATTTTGGGCCTGCATGCATAGTGTGACTTACCCATGCATTTGTCCCTAACTGAATGGCAGTCCACGTGTGGCAAATTAAAAATGTGAATGCATCACTTATGGTTTTTTACACTCTTGTTTTGTTTTTTAGCTGTTTCCTTGGCACTTGCTTTGAATGGAGTCTGCACAAACACTATTAAATTAATAGTGGGGAGGTAAGTCCTGTAATAATTATGTTTTTTTGGCTTGAACGTCATTTATTGTTGGATATAATATACACCAATGATGCTGGTGAAAAGAGCAAACAAGGAGTTTATACAGATAAATGCTAATATAATGATTATTGCAGCACCTGTTTCTAAAAAAATATTGTATAAAGGATGATGAGATTAATGTCTTCTTTTAACAGTTTTGCTTTTCTGTAGCTCTGTTTAGTTAACATGGACTCAAAAATACATCTGCAAATATGGCAGTTCTGTAGAGACATCTGTGACATCAGTTTCCTTCTGAGAGTTCATTGGGCACATACAGTAATAGTGTTAAACAAAGGAAACTATAAAAACCAATCAGTCAGTTTCATAACCTCTCACATAAAATCTGGATCCACACTCAGTTTAATTTGCAATAACTTTTTAATATTCAATAAAGTTGTGACCTCCCCACTTGCTTAACATGTGCCTTGCCTCTCCATTCTCATGTCTGTACATTAAAACACACTTGCTGTTAATATAAATTGTTGTTTACATATCCTTTCCAGTCCTTCTAAATCTCTGATGGTGTGGGTGTGTGTACTAATAACAGTGTTTAGTTCATTTTTTTTTGCTTTGCTTTACGCAGCATAAGTTTCTTTTCAAGTCAGCTCTGAAGTAAAAAGAATGAGCTGAAATATCATTGTCTGCTTCCCATGCCTAAAATTTAAATCAGGTTTTTTTCATCACACACCTTCTATTTTCCACATAATCTAGCCAATGGATATTCTTATACAGGTGTACATGAATAATCAACGTGGTGATTGATGTGACATTGCCAGTCTGCAAGATATTGAGTGACAGTCCATGACATTTTCCAGAAAAGAATAAACAGTTGTAACCAATGAGCTTGAGAAGCACTGCCCTAGGCTTTTAGAATTCTTAACTGTGTTTTTTAAAAAGAAAAACATTGGCTGAAGCGTTGTATATAAAACTACTAATTGCTTTCAGTGGCACAAATCCACAGAAACATGGAGGAAATGAGCACCTTCATCATAAATGATCAGTTCAGTAGTATCACTTTGAGGTTTTATTAACAGCTGCCCTTTCCTTTTCAAATATCCTTGGTATTTTTTTCCAGACCTCGTCCTGATTTCTTTTACCGCTGCTTTCCAGATGGAATAATGAACTCTGAAATGCACTGCACAGGTGACCCAGATGTGGTGTCAGAAGGCAGGAAAAGCTTTCCTAGCATCCACTCTTCCTGTAAGTTCATTCAAATGCAACACAGTGCTTTTTCTTCTTATTATTATTATTAACCTTTATTTATAAAGCGCTGTAAATTTACA
>NW_024803345.1:0-8997 GCF_019175285.1 Sceloporus undulatus | reverse complement strand
CATACTGTTCATTTTAATTCTTGTGTGGTTCAGGCTTCTTTTCTGTACATTACCAACATATTACAAACCACGTTGGACAGCTATTTTAAAGAAAATAATTTGCATTTTTTTGTTCTAAATTGAGTAATTGTAGTTCTCAAACAAAGTAAATAAGAGTTTACCCAAACAAATACCTTTGGAATGTCTAATCTTATTTTATCTTTTGTGGTCCTGGAAAATTCTTTCTTTACATATGCATATCCTCCTCCAGGAATTTTGACTTCAGATCTAAAAATAATTGCATTCTAAAATAATACCAGATATATTCATATGCCTACCTACCTCCCATATCTTTGATTTTCAGCTCAATCCTATGCAGGTATAAGGTGTTTTTCATGCTAGTCAGTTGTTTAAAATTGTCCTATTCAAAAATCGTTTCACCCACACTTGAAAAGATAAGTGAATGCTGAAACTGTGTGACACACCTACCACGTGTGCTTAAATAGTGTGACTTATTCAACTACTTTCCAACCACACATTATTGTTTTTTGTTGTTGCTGCTGCTGCTGCTGCTGTTGTGTGTCTTCAAGTTGTTCCAGCCTATCATGGGATTTCCTTGGCAAGTCTTGTTCAGAGGAGTTTTGCCATGGCCTTCCCCAGAGGCTGAGAGAGTGTGACTTGCCCACGGTCACCCAGTGGGTTTCCATGGCCAAGCAAAGAATCAAACCCTGGTCTCCAGAGTGCCAGTCCAATGCTGAAGCCACTGTGCCATACTAGGAAGTTCTTCAATACTGACAATGCCATTTGCACTGCCCTATTAGCCTCACCTTTTGCATCAAGATTGCATTCCCTTTAATTAATTAAAAAAGCTGTAATGATGCAATTACAGCATGACATCACAGCATGATTTCACTTCACTATTGCCTTTTAAAATAATGTTGTTTTTAAATGTAACACTGTGGTGTAACATGGTGGCACATGGCAAGCGGAGGAGAGATCTTTGGAAAACATCCCCATATAGGTGAGTCATCTGAATAGTGACTTCCAAGAGTTAACAGGCTCAGATCACACAATTATATATACAGTATATATATATATATATATATATATATATATATATACACACAGACACAGACACACACTAAATCTAGAAAAAGTTTTAAGAGTGTAGAGCACAGAAAGCAGACCAGGAAACATAGCTATTCTTTTGAGAAGTTTCCAGCAGGCATCAGAAGTAGCCTGAAGCTTCCAGGCTGGAGATTTCCTTGGGAATCCCCAAGAGAGGGACAACCGGAACACACCCACACTTCATCTACTATTCTATCACAATGAAGAGGATCAAGACATTCACGTTCAAACTGGTTACTGAACTACAGCATGAAAAAGAGGCATTAACAGCATGGTTAAAAAAATGAATTGAATTCCTAATAACTCTACAACACAAGAACACCAGGAAAGTCATGTTGTTGTATGATACAGATGAGGCAAAGCCAGGATTAATCCACTGCTATAATGGTATAATAGCAGTGCCTGATAAGCACATAAATCTGCTATGTACAATGGGGCTTGCTGTTCAGTTGGTGTGGAAAGAATTATAGCCTCAATGTGCCCAAAAGTTGAGATTGTTAATTAACCTACCCCAGGGTTATGGTATAACTGGATTTAGCTCTTTGTGACAAAAATTGTTTAGCTTAATACTGTGCTAAATATGCAACCAACATGTTAAAGGAAGCACTCCAGAATCAAGAACCAATGTACTAATGTACTGAGGAGTTCTAATAATCACACTGGTATGTGCCCAAGTGCAACAGGTGTTTTAAGAGGAACATAACAATAAAGAGTTTGGAAAATTTGCTTTTTGGATCAAAACTTACAGAATACCGCAGCCAGCAAGGCCACTAGCTAGCTGGCTATGGGACTGTAGAAGCAATCCCAAGATCTAGATGCAATACAGAAGCTTGTAACCATCTAGAATGTCTTACATTAAAACATAATGAGCCAAATTTTAAACTATCTGATAGATAGTTCAAGTGCAGGTTTCCAGCTCTTATTTTACAAGCCTTTGCAAGCATGATCAGGTTGTGTACCAATCCCACAACTACCACTGTGCTCAGTCTCCTAACAAGGACTTTCTGCTTCAGTTCTCAGTGATCACTAGTATTTCACCAGCCTTCTTCGAAGACCTTCATCTCTGTCCTGTTTTCTCCCCCATATTTCAATATCTCTTTCTCTCCTCTTCCTTTGTTCTCATTTCCAAACCACATTCTGGATGCTCTTCCAGACTGTTTTGGTTTCTGTTCTACATTTGGTGAGCTGGAGTTGTGTCAGCATGCCAACTGGTTGTTAAACCAGCTTGCTGCAGTCCTGGGTGAAGAGGAACTACTTGCACAATAAGATCCCTCTTTATACAAGGGTGTAGAAAGTACAGTCATTGGCATAACTGGAAATTACACTGGGATGCATTATTTCAGCTTCATGGCAAGGCAATGGAAAACCTCCTCTTAACAAATCTTGCCAAGATAACCCCATGATAGGTTTGCCTTAGGGTCACCATAAATCAGAAATGACTTGAAGGCATGCAACCACAACAACAATGCCCCAACTGGGTTCCCATCAAAATTAGGAAGTTGTGTATCATGGGCAGGTGTAATGGACCAACATCGCCATTAAGAAGAGGCAGGCCCCATTCCTAAAATAGCATGATGGAGTTAGCTTTGCTCCCCACATCCATACACTGGTGAGGCCAGCAGGGCCTTCTTTTAATACCCAGTGTACGGATGATGGGGACAGTGCTAGCCCAGCTATATGATTCCTAGGGTCACAAGTAATGCAAGATGGTTCTGAGAAGACTTAACTAAAAGGAGAAAAGGCTGAGAAAATGACAGAGAAAAGGCAGAACACAAGACTTCTATTACCTCAAATGAGGAAAGGAAGCACTAACAATCCTTGATAGACCACAGGAAACTGTGTGAAAGAGATAGTCAACAAATCAGAAGCAGTATCAGCACAATAGTAGTAATTGTGACAAATTATATGAAAAAAATATTGGTCTCAATGCTGCTGTAATGGCTTTGGATTGCTTTATGTCAGCGAAGCAGCCACAAAGTCCTATAACTGATTGCTGCCCCACTAAGTGTTCTTCAGAGACTTTGCACTATTAATTTGCTCTGTTATGAACAATTCAGATCACCTCACTGCGAAATCATTCTAGAGTTTTCAAAGGGGTTGTCCTATTTTTTAAAAAAGAAAACAACAACTTTCCAGCTCCCCCCCCCAATTTTATACCCAATTGTTATTTTGGCAAGCCCCAATTGTAGAGGCAAAATCCTAGATGTATCTGAGAGTACAGTGAACCAAACAGCAACTCATATAAGACAATTTTCTGGAGACACTGCAGCTTTTAAAATACCGTTATCGCTTTCCCTAAAAGCAAACTAAATTTAAATATGATTTGCTTCTCACTCACTCCCTCCCTTTCTCTAAGCTCCTAGAACAGAAATGAGAATCATGTAGCCCTCCAGATGTTGAGGAACTGTAACTTTCACCACTGGTTATGCTGGCTAGGGCTGCTGGATGCTAGGACTTTGCCAACATCTAGAGAGTCACATAAATCCCACCCCTATCCTAGATAGTATTTTATTACCATTACCTCCTTGGGCAAGTTACATGTTCTGAGAGGATAGCCTGAGGTCTTCAGGTGATCCCTCCTTCCCTTGCAAGCTGCAGGACAGTCGCCAGAGAAGGAATAATACCTTTCTTTCTTCCCAACCCCATCTGTTGGCTTCCAAATAGGATATGATCAGTCTCTACTCAGAAGTACTGAAAGAGGTTGAGAACTGCTGAGGCATCATTTGCTTTTGCCTGATGGGTGATGTCATGGTTTACTTTGGATCTGTTTTATCTGCTGGTAGTATTCTATATTTGATATTATTCTAGTAGTGCTTTGAGTGTTGGACTACGACTCTGGAGACCAGGGTTCAAATCTCTGTTCTACCATAATACCCACTGGGTGTCTTTGGGCAAGTTACATGCTCTCAGGGGAGGGCAATGACAAACCTCTGAACAAATCTTGCCAAGAAAACTCCATGATAAGCCTTAGGGTCACTATAAGTCAGAAAAGATGTGAAGACACACAACAACAACAACAACAACAACAACATTTTATACATAAATAAAGCTAAACCAATGATCAGTCTGCCAGAGTATCAATTTGTTCAGATGGAGATTTCTGAGTGGAGGGAAAATAATGCCAAGCACCGTCAGTGATTAATCAGACAGTAATTATCATTTGGACCATACAAACGAGTTGGCAAGAAGATAAGGGAAGAAGACAGAGAACTGTAAGAGTTGAGAAAGTTCAGAGGCTACAGTATTGTGGCAGCAAGTAGTGGCAGAAAGAGGAACTGGGAGCAGAGATCAATACTATGGAAACAGAACTGCCAGGAAAACTTCTAAAGCAGTCCTTTGAGACTAGAAGTTATGCTTCTGCTGGAAGCAGTTGGACTCCAGAAACTATGATGTCTTCACAGAACTGCTGTGGATAACTTTATTCTGTATTTTATCTATGCTGGTCCTGCTGGTAGCTTCCATGTCAGTGGGACAGTGAATCCAATTTGGATTTTATTATAAATGTTAAAAGTGCTATTCAAGGCATTGCACCTATTCTGGGGACAAGGTACAACACCATAGACAGTTCCTTTAAAGTTTTTTTTAAGATGGCTGGAAGTGTGTAATCCCCGTATGGGAAAGGAAATGCGAGAATCTAATAGCATGTAGTGGTTTAAAAATAGATTCAAGGATAGATTACATCAGAGTCAGACCCTCTTTTGGATGAACTGGGAAACAATGATCCAGCTGATGTCTAATATAGATAATGAGACAGATTAGAAAAAAATAAGACTACTATATAAATTAAAGGGCTAGTTTCAAAAAAGCAGTTATAAGGAACACAGAAGAGCTAGAGACAGTAAATCTGTCAACTGAATTGCTGTGCAGACAGAAAGGAAAAACCAGGCCATTCCTGGGTTCTCACAGTGTCCACATGGCCCACTCTGAAAGCAGGTTGAACACCCATAGGCTGTCTGCACTATGTAGTGTCAAGCCAGGCTGCTTGATTATTGAATTTCACCTCCTCCCTATGCATATTACCTGTGACTGCCAATTAACCCCTTTCTCACACCTGGCTGCCATTCCATTGGACGCCCCTTGTGACCCAACCACCCAGTTGCACGAGTGATACATTGCCCGTACAGTGCATTGATGCATGCAGTGACACATTGGCAAAGCACAATCACCCCCTATTGGACTGGTCAGTTTGTGTATGTTTTTATTACATCCATTGCACTCTTGGTGACCTGCCATGTTTATCATAATTCCTCTTCAGGTGTGTGATGGCTTGCTGGTGCAATGGCTTGATGCTGGGTCAATGGCCGTTCATGCACCTGTATGCTCAACAAAAGAAAAACACCATATGATGAGCAATGGCACTGGTGGCTGCGTCTCACTGGGCCCAAGGTGCACGCTCCAGATCAGTTCTGTAAGTTGCCTGGGCCTTCTCACATTCCTGCACTTGCATCATGATGTCTATACACCAGTGTGATAATGCACATTTTCCATGTTAGAGCAGAGCAAAGGGGCTTTATTTCGTTCCAGTTTTTCATCCCAGAGCATAGCTTCATCCCCGTTTCACCCCGATTTGGCTTCATGTCGTATAAACATCTGAGGCTCAAAATATAATTAAACTGCTTTTTTTTCTTTTTGGCCAGGGCAAACAGGCCCTAAGTAGCTGTTTGAAAAAAGGGAAATTAGCTAACAGTATTGGTTACAGTGGTTGCCAGGCTCAGGGTGATAGGTGCTTTCTTAACATTAGGATAAAATCTGAATGGCATAGCAACTCTTCAGCCACTGGACAAAACTAAGTTTTAATATCCATTCTTCTAAGTAAATATTTGTTTTACGTTGTGAATAAGTGAGCTATATTTGATTCAATTTTAAATGTATCTTCTGTTCCACTCTGTATATTATCTAAACCATATGGAATATAGGCAAAAGAGGATGTATCAGAAATATCTGGTGGGAACAGAAGATGAAAAACAAGAAGGTCAGGCTTGCCCAGAACTTTCAAAGAGCAACCGTCTTATTATTGGGATTATACTTTATTGGAAGTGGAGTCAGCTGTAAAAATAAAAATGTACATATTTCCAGACCTTGGAGACATTACCACTAATGCATATTTCACATTTAATTGTGAAATTAGGTGGAGAGCAGAAACCCAACCTTCGCAGTCACATTTAGGCACCACTATCACAGAACATGTAGAATTGCAGGGACATTATGTGGGCACTGCTGCCAGAAGAGACATGCCAATGCAGGCATTTAGGTCTCTCATGAAAATCAGTTGAAAAACCCACACATTCCATCTTAATTGGGATGTGAAGTGGGCACCACAGAACTTTTAATGCTCACAAGCAATATTATTCGATTGCAAATTTGTGGTGTGCAATTCCTACTTCTACAAAAGTGGATAGGATTTTTTTCTTTAAAAAAAAAGTAATTGCCCTTCACTGCTAGATGAATTATGAACTTTGGACTTTTGATTCATAACAAGAAAAATAATGAGCCAAAGTGGCTTTGGCTCACTCAAGTGCCTTTCCTCTGAAGGCACTGATTGGGGGACTGAAATTACAAGATAACATCTAAGTTTCAGCTAAAGGTGTTTGATTTGCAATGCCAGGATGTCCTATGTGTAGTTGCAGATGTGTGACACCATAATTATAGACTTTGTAGTAAAATGTGATATCATTCTTCACCCAGCAGAAATAACCTTTAAAGAACAAACCTTAATTTGAACAGAAGATTGATGCAAGACAAGTAGTGCTAATGCAAATAATAAAGATTTTTAAAATATAAAATAGTAGTTCCTGATAAAAGATTTTAAGTGGGGTTAATTATTAAACATGTCATTCATGGTTGTGAACAAAAAAAGGAAAGCCAAAAAAGAAGAAGAAGAATCAGCATGTAACTCTTTGTGACACCAAAACCTAGTATTCAGTGAAAAAAATTAAAACCTGAGAACAGAAAAACATACCCAGAAAATAGTTATGTAGAAATTGACACAGATAACCGTAGAGCAGCATTCCTCTAAACTGATACTCTCTAAGGGTAGTTGATTACAACTCCCATCATCCACATCCCGTTCTAGCACTAGGAACTTATGCTTTTCTAAAGTAACTTTCTCAGCTTTTCCTTTACTATTTTAGGACATATCCAGGGGTAGCCATGTTGGCCATATAGCAAATCCAATAATATTAAAAATCCACCAATCAGTAATACTTTTATTGACCAATCAAAATGCACAATATACATGTTGCAAGCTTTTGAAGCTCTACTGGCTTCTTCATAAGGCAAGGTGTTAAAATCATACAGGAGAAAAAGAAATTAAGATATTTGTCATAGGCCTATATTTTGCTGTTTCTGTTCTCACATCAGATGGTATACACTACTTGTCTTGCACCTCCTCCTTCTGGCCATGTGGCTATAGGGGGATTCTCAAAGTCAAGAACAAGGTTAGGACAGCATGGCTCACTTATATTACCCTCTGCTTTGCAAAATCAGAGGATTTGGGGTGCAAACTCCAGTTCTTTGGGTGCCAATGTGCTGCTTATGATCAGCAGTCTGAGCCCTGTGGCAGTAAGCTTCAGACTTGTTTATGATGCTATATTTTTTCTCCAAGATAGTTCTTCTGCTGTCCTAGTTCCAAACAATGGTGGGCACCCTATCTGAGTCTCAGCAAACAGAACCAACAGCTACTTTTTCAGTCCTAGAAGGGAAAAAAATGCAGCTGCTAAAATAGGAGCAGGAAATTCATTGCTTTGAGTTTTTTTCTTTCATGTTCATTCGTTTCTTTGACTTGGGTAATCATCAGCTGCCTCAGATTAATTCTGTTTTGCATGATCTAAAGCAAACTGACTGTTCCTTCTTTATGATTTAATATAATAATATCAAAAAAATCAACATGGTTCTCTTGAATCTTCTCTGACATATATTGTAATATTCTGTGATAAAATGAATGCAAAAAAGTTTAATCAAAAGATTTTAAAGTAATATCTTATGTTGTCCCATTTGATTAAATCCATAGACTTCATTCCTTTGGAAAACTACAGTGATATTAGTTTACTTAGAGAAATGGTTAATTTCAATGTATTATTATCTTTTCACCATATGTCAAATAAATTTTCACTTCATACTTAGTAATTAAAGTATGATTATAGAGTGAAAAGTGGAATGGAGTTTTTTTATATATATACAACAGCTTTGCTCCACTAACATCATTAATATTTTGTGGTTGCAACCTTTGAAAGCTATGGACACGGAAATCTAGGCAGGAAGGATAATGAACTGTCAGAAAGTCCAGGTACTGGTCTGAGTCTTAGAACAGAGTTATACAAATGAAAAGAAGGCGATCTCTTAGACATAATAGGAATACAGATGATCATTTACCAAGCTGTTTTGCTACAATTACAAATGGCTTACCTAGAGGCTATATTCAAATCACAGTTAAGTTACCATGTGTAAATAATTGCCACTTCTCTTGCTGTCTATGGACAGTTAAGTGGAGAGATTTGTACACTATATTTCACAATGTGATGATCACTGTAAAGTACAGTCGGCCCTTCTTATACACGGATTTAAGCATACACGGATTTAAGCATACACGGTTTGAAAATGTTCCAAAAAAGTATAAATTTACCTTGATGTTCCATTTTTTATTAGGGACACCATTTTGGTATGTCATTATACTTAATGGGACTTGAGCATACATGGATTTTGTTATACACGGGGGATCTTGGAACCAAACCCCAGCGTATAACAAGGATCCACTGTATCACTGATTCCTATCAATGCCTTTTCCCAAATATACAGTGTGTGTGTTTTACCTCAGTCACTCATCTCAGTGGCAAGATCATGGTTATTGGAAAGCTTTTGGACGTATTGTGTTATGGAAGGGATGCCTGGATT
>NW_024803344.1:0-9003 GCF_019175285.1 Sceloporus undulatus | reverse complement strand
GGCAACTGCCTCCCGTTGCATTCTGGGACTTGTAGTTCACTGAGGTCTCTGAGCTCCTTGGCTATATATATAGATATATATGAGTGTAGCGCGGCAATGTGGTTGAAAACAAAGGCACTCCACAACAAGAACCAATCTTTTCTCTTTACCTCAGGAGAGGCAGTGGCCTGGGAAACCCCGTAGGTGCCCCTCGTCTTCCCGCCAAGCGAGGTCTCTCTCTGAGGCGATGGAGGGAGCCCCCTCCTCGGCGCCTCACCGGCTGTTCTTCTTCTTCTTTCTGGCAACCGCCGGAAGCGACGAGGGGAGGCCATGACAGAGCGGAGGAAGGGGAGGAGCCTGGAGGAAGGCTTAGTTTCAGTGGTGCATCCACGCTGTAGAAATAATCCGGTTTTGACGCCACTTTAGCTACAGAATCATAGGATTGGTTGGGTTTTTTTTGTGAGGCACCAGCACTCCTTGGCAGGGAAGGCTAAAGACCTGGTGAAACTACAGATCCCAGGATTCCACAGGAATGGCCCAGTGGTTTCAGTATTCTTGTATTCTGTGAAATGGTCTGGAAACTTATTCAATAAAGATGTATGTGTCTATCAGTGCTGGATCAGTTATTTTTATTCCCCTTATTTATTTATTTATTATCTTATTTATTTATTTCAATTATTTTATTGATAAATGTAAATATTTTATTTATTTATTTATGATCTTATCTTAATTTTTACTATATTACTAATTCATTTATTTATATTTTATTATTTTATTTATAAAATGTAAATAAATATTTTATTTATTATCTTGTCTTACTTTATTATTTATATTTTATTTATATTTATTTAATTATTTTATTCATAAAATGTAAGTAAATATTTTATTTATTTATTATCTTATTTTATTTATATTTTATTTATTTATTTCAAAACACCATTGGGTGACCTTGGCCAAGTCACACTCTCTCAGCCTCAGGGTCCCAGACACACTGGAGAAATCATCAAATTTGAGAACGCTTTCAGTGCTAAAGAATCCTGGGCACTGTAGTTTTGTGAAGCATTTAGCCTTCTCTGTCAGAGAGAGCTCCGGTGCCACCACAAACTACAATTCCCAGGATCCCATAGCACTGAGCCAGGGCAGTTAAAGCGGTGTCGAACTGGTTTATTATTTCTGCAATGTGTTTTGGACCTCAGGGGATGGCCATGGCAAATCCCCTCTGAAGGTTTGCCATTGACCCTGAGCTTGAGAGAGTGTGAACTGCCCAGGATCACCCAGTAGGTTTAATGGCTGACCCTGTTCTCAAGAGTCATAGTCCAACACTCAAACCATTAACAGTGGCTAATTGGCTACCTAGCAGGGCTGGCCTAAATCATTTTGATGTTTGGGTCAGATCAACAAATAGAGCCCCAAAGGTATATGACACTGGAAGTGATGTGAGTTATTTTGACACACATAAAAGCAGGTCATACAAGCATTTCTCCTTATCTGTGGCCATAGAAAATATGATCATAACATAATAAACAAAATGAGTCTTTGCTTCCCTTTCACAATATCTAAAAACTGCACTTGAGAGATTTGCCTCGTTCTCCACAACGGTATTGCTGGCCTTGTTACGGATCTTCTCACCTTTCTGTTTTTCCTTGGGTGGTCTCTAATGTATCATTAAAAAAAAGGAAGTGTACTGCCAAAGAAGACAGCAAAAGTGTGTATACATCAATGTCTATGCAGAAAGATAAAGAAACAAAATTCTTGTTTCCAACTTACTTCAATCCTAAGATGAACCTATCACAGGGGTTTCTTGCCTCTGTCTTCCTCAGAAGCTGAGAGAGTGGGAGAGTACACCCCATTATGGCTGTATAGCCAGTGACCATGGGATATGTGTGCTTGCACTTCTGCTCTTCCAGTGCTACTTGACCATGGCTCTTTTCAAAGAGTGCAAGGCTAAAGAAGGTGAAGGAAGTGACTGCTTTAGGTATACCAGTAACTCTCTCTTAACCCAACCTACCTTACAGAGTTGTTGGGACGGTAAATGGAGGTGGAAATCCACCCCTTGGAAGAAGGGTGAAAGTACAGTATGTAGTAAACATTTGTGTGGATCCTTGAAGTGAGATAAGACTTGGAATAAGCTGAGGCAAACCCCCTTCCCCTCCACCACTCCCTTCTCCTTTTGTGTTCTTCTTTTTAGATTGTAAGCCTGAGGGCAGGGAACCGCCTAATTAAAAGATTGTATGTACAGCGCTGTGTAAATTTACAGCGCTTTATAAATAAAGGTTAATAATAATAATAATAATACTTCCATTGATGTTTTGTTCATCTGTCTCTCTGTTTCTTCCTGCTCAGGGCACCCCTGTGTTTTTGGTATCTGGGATGACCCAAACCAATTACAAAAGCTTTTACATATCTTGAGGAGTCCAAGGCCAGCAATATGTGGATTTGTGCTCCATACAAATTATAAACTGTCTTTTAAGGGCTTGTCCTAAAAAACCCAGACTGAAAAATGAATAAATAAGGTAAGTTAAATACATAGTGAAACACCAGAGAGGAGGAGGAGGATGCCAAAGGGAGTGTTATGTGTATTCATGCTTAGTATTGATACCAATATCAATGTTCGTGCAGATTGGCATCCATTCTGCAATATGCAGCTAATAGCCAGAGATAAAATATTTCCAGACTATTGAAAGGATAATAGAATCTCATTTATTTATTTTTTTCTCTCTTTCTCCTATTTGATTTTTAACAACAGTGGAGCTTTGAAAGTTTGCATCGTGTATTTTATGCAATTCGGTTGGCCTGACAAAAAGCTATCCATGTTATTGTACTTCGCTGTATGACCAACATGGCTACCCCTGGATATGTTTTATGGGCATTTTTGTTTTACAGATGGACTTTCAGTGACCCCTATTTCTTTCCCTTTCTATGACTGTGCTTTAGTCCATCCCCACAAGGGTCGCCATAAGTGGGAAAGGACTTGGAGACCCCAGTAACAACAAAGGGCCCATACAGACAGGCCAAAATAAAGCTGCTTCTGATCTAGTCTAAGAAGAGCTAGGGAAAAAACACTGTTACAAAAACCAAAACAAAAAACCAAACCTGTTTCTGTTAAGTTTTTTTGTTGCTGTTTAAACCCATTTTTAAAAAAAGTAATAATACATAGGACCACCTAATATGGGTAGTGACATTAATTGAAGGTGTTTTTTGTGCTGTAAAACAAAGTGATTACATAAAAAGAATCAACTGGGACTAGATACTGTCTGCCAATAAAAATGGCCAACAAACTGTTCAGGTTAAGATACTTAAAGTCAAAACAGCCGTTGCTCCAGTAAGAGGGTTGGAAGATAGTGGCAACAGCCAGACTTTTAATATATGGGTACTGCGCATGCTCCTTGGAGCCCAAGGCCTGCTGGGAAGTGTAGTCCTGCGACCTAAGCGTCAGGCTGCCTATGGCTGGGCACAAAATGGCTTCAGGCTACCTATAACATTAGTCCCAATGGGTCTTAATTACACAGAGCAGTAGCGCAAGGCTCCGGCTCTATGCCTTTGAACTTGGGACTCCGGGGGAGCAAGAGGAGGCGTGTTCGCTGACTGACTCTGAACAAAGCCTAAGCGGCGCATTGCTCTGCTAGCCCCGCCCCTTCCTCTACGTCATCGCCGTCGCCACTCCCCTTCCCTGCGGATGACTGGAGGACGAGTCCCTCCCCCGTCATAAGCCCCGCCCCTCTTTCGCGTCATCGCCGTCGTCACTGCCCTTTCCTGCAGCTGATTGGAGAACGAGCCCCCCTCGTCATCAGCCCCGCCCCTCTCCCGCGTGAGACCCGGATGTAAAAATTGGTAAAAAAAAACGGCAGTGCACTCCCGCCCAGAGGCCGGGGCCTGAGGGCTGCTCAAGCGGGGAGTGCAGGGCTCGGCGTTCCTCCTCTCCTCCGCCCCCCAAGGCCTCGGATGGATGGGAGGAAGCCCTCTCGCGACTGCCGGCGCGGTGCTCCCGAGGGAGGCGACGGGGAGCTCCTCGCCGCTGTCCCCGCCCTTTGCGTCCGGCTGTGCTGCCTTGCTCGGAGGACAGCGCGGCAAGGCCAGGGTCCCAAGAGGAACCGGGGCTGAAGGCCCAGGGCGGTCGGACGGGGAGCGGAGGACCCTGTGTGGCGCGGCAAGGGCCCCGCCCTACCCTGCCTCATGCACTTTCTTCCCCACAACCCAAGCCAATGGGGGGAGAAGGGTAACATAGAGGGGGGAAGCAGGTACTGGAGCACCGGAGCCAGTGTGAGCAACCGACCCTGGTGGCAGTAGAAGTACCACATGCCGCGCCGGTGGGCCTCCTGCCCGCTCCCCCTCCGAGTGCCTGGGCGCCTCCGGGGGACGCCTGGGGACAGGCCAAGCGGCAAAGGGCGGGCGGGCGGCCTCGGAGCCTCTTTCTTCCCGTGGCCCCCTCTGGCTGCCGTCCCTTCCAGGGGAGCGAGGGGAGGGCAGCCCCCCGGAGGAGCAAGAGAGGCAAGGCGGCGGGCCCCCCTCCGGGGAGGAGATTCGGGGCTCGCCGCGGCTAGGAAGGCTGCCTGGGGCCGGAGGGGAGCCAGGGCTTCCAAGGCTTGGAGGTGTTGGGGAGGCTTGAGCACCCTCCCCTCCGGCCCTGGCCCCTCCGGCTCCAGGCAGCTCCCGCCGGAATGGGAAGCAAGGGCGACGGGTCCCCGCCTGCTCCTGGCTCGGAGGAGAAGGCGGGGAGCGCCGCCGGCTGGGAAGCTCTGGCGTCGGACGGAGCCAAAAGGAAGGGGCCGCAGCCGCAGTGGCAGGGAAGGAAAGGGCCTCCCCCGCCGCTGCGCTGAGCCTTGGCGCCGCTCCGCCCCGGAGCATCCCGCCTCTGCCATTCCACCGCACGGCTCTCCCAGGCTGGGTCTCGGCCACGAGGGACGCCCGCAGCGCCGCCCCCGCTGGCCGGGCCCAGGCCGAGAGTCTTGCCGGCCGCCTGGAACCCTGGCCGGGAAGCTCCGCCGCCTCGCCCCCCTTCTACGGCTTCCCAGGAGCGGCAGGCCGGCGGCCCAGGCTGCGCTGCCCGGCCTCCAGGAGCCTGGCTCATGACTCCGTCTCGCCGGAGGAGGGAGGAACAGTGTTGCAAACAAGCCTTGAAGATATTCCCCGGAACCCCCTCCAATTTCCCTGAATATTCAGCCAAAATCCCCGGAAAGTTCCCACAATGTTAATATGGCTGTAAGTGTAAACATCATTGAATAAAAAACAATTGTAACTTACTTCAATTCTGAAAATCATCATTAATAATCCAGTGTGATGCCATGGCTCCATGCTATGAAATCCTGGGATTTCCAGTTTCTTGGGGTACAGAGAAGACTAAATGCCTCACAAAAGTACAATTCCCAGGACAGCAAAACTAACAAAATAATATTTGGCGCCTTCAAACATTTAAAGCTATTTCTTTTACACAAAATTTTGCGGGTGCTGCTTTGAAGGGGCTACAAGCTACATATCCCAGGATCCCATAGCATGGAGCCATGACAGTTAAAACAGTATGAAACTGGATTGTCTCTGGAGTGAAGATGCAGCCTGAGTTGGCTCCAAGATACATTGCAGAAATAATCCAGTCCAAGACTGCTTTATCTGCCCTGGCTCAGTGCTAGGGAACCCTGGAAATTGTAGTTTTGTGAGACATTGAGCCTTCTGTCAGAAAGAGAACTATGATTCCCAGGATTGCCCTTAGTCCAAAAATTCCAAAGTAGTTTTACCCTTTAGCCTTTGGGACTTGAAAAGTGGTATGGAAGAGGCATGTGTTTTTTTCAGAAACAAGTTTCTGCAATGGGACAACTCAAATTGACAAGTTAAGCACTTGTAAGTAAATTTACAGTGTAAATAAAGTGAGAAAGGCTTAACTGCTTAGAATGTGTACATTTCACTCTTAAGAGTCCTTTCTCCTATTAACAAAATCCATCACTGACGTTCCAAACAAAAAGGCATTCCTAGTGTCTTCTTGAAAGGTATACTGCTTTTCAGGCCAATGGCTTCTTAAAAGAAGCTCTTAGAGAGTTAACCCCAAATTGATCATGTCAATGCCCTGAACAGAATCTGGAGCCTAAGAGTAAATTATATGTCTGATACAGCTAAATTAGCAGAAGGAAATGCTGTGATATTATCTCAGATTTACTGTACCAGATTTGCCAATCAAACCTTACATTGTTAATGGTTTCTCTGAAACCTTTAGATTCTGCATGGAGAAATACCTTTCCATGCTGTTTGGTGGGAGATGCAATCAAACATCGGAAGGGCATCTAGCTCAGGGGGCTGCCCTCTCGTATGTTTCAGCACTTCGGAAGTTGTAGTAAACATACTTTTGATGGCCAAGTCTGGGTGTTAAAATAAATTTTAGATAATTACATCAAATCACATATCAGAAACCTAAAAAGCACATGTACGAAAGTTAATAGTATTAATACTATGCCTTTATTTGAACAAACGTTACAAATCTACTCAGAGCTACAAAATGCTGCATAGATGAAGAGAGCTGTATCCAGAGAGAGGGAGGCAGTGCAGTACAAAGGCATTCCTGATTCCTCTTTCCCAGCCCTATTCTGAGAGAGAAGAGAACTTCTAGAGTGATGCTGGGGTTTGGCTGTGTGTGCAAAAGGATGAGGAAATAGGAATTGGTTGGTCTGCTTTGCACAAGTGTAATTGCCCTCTGTTCATGCAATACATCTCTGGATTCAAGTACAGTCATCTACCTGAATAACTTTGGTCATCTACATGAACATACCTTCTGAGTTGAAAAAAACAGAAATGCAATTGAATTTGAAGATAGCAACCATGAACATGCAGGCATGACCCACATGCAAAAGACAGTGCAAGAAATTCAACACCTTCACTTAAGGCTTCAGGGTTGTTTCTTGAACAGTGGTTTGATTCTTGTTGGAAAGTCAACTCAGTTAAGGCACTGAGTTTTGACTTTCCATGGATTTCTTTCTGCATCTTACTGGATATGCGCAAATGGGCACACCAAGGAAGATGTACCCTTCCAGAACATGGACTTTGGCCCAAATGTTTTCTAAGGGATATCTATACATTTAGATGGTCAGTACACTGAGTTTTTCAGTAGTATGTCATACACTGGAAGGACTGGATTCCATGAACACCTACCCAAGAATAAGCCATGTTAAAACAAAAATTAGACACTTGTGAATAAACGTAAGTAGAATCTTTTGTTTCAGATTGTATGGACTTAAGAAAGTGGGTATTTGGCATGGATTAATTCAATTTATTTCTTATATTGTTCTTTCATGTGTTTGTCTTCAAACTCTTCAGTTTTTACTTAATGCAGATGATCTGAGCCTAGGAAAAAAGCAAAAGGGGTTAGAGGCTATCGGTTACAATGGCTATGCTTTGTAATACCTGAAGACATTCTGTCTTCTGTAACATTTGAAAGTAGCTTTTCCAGCATCATGTTCTAAGGGTGTTGCATATGAGTTAAATACAAAAACAATGCATTAAGTGCCACTGTCACTAATGTAACTCTTTTGAAATTTGGATTTCTACAATATTGGCAGTAGCATCAATCAGTGGAATCAAGATTGTTTTACAACATTGTTAATCATTTTGAAAGAAGCCACTATGTAATTTTCAGTTCCAACCACCTCTATCACCCATTTCCATTTTCCTTTTTTTAAGACAGTGTGGCTGAGGATGATGGATTTTGTTCTTGAAATGTTCAACTTTTTTGAGCCTGTATCTAAGAATCTATGGCCTGTTACAGACTGCCAAAATAAAGCTGCTTCGGGTCTCTTTGGAGGTATGCTGTTTAAATGATGCATGCATCCTAAGAATCTGGAAGCTGCGCCAAAGCTGCACTCCGGTGCTTAGGAATGGAGTGTGGCTTTGGAGCGACCTCTAAACTCTTAGGACCCATGCATCATTTTAATAGCATACTGCCAGAAACCCGAAGCAGCTTTATTTTGGCAGTCTGTAACAGGCTATAAAACTGAAGATTTATTCTGTACTATCACAAAAAGGTTATTGCTATCAATTTTATTTTTGCCGGAGGACTTAATATTTCCCCTCTACTGTGAACCAAAACTCTGAATAAAAGCAGTTGGAGCTATATGTGGTGTCTATTTTTCTTTTAGGCTTTGGGAAGCAAAATTTCTGGTAAATCAAGTTGATAAAATATGAGTATCTCGTAACTTTATTTAGCAAATAAGAAAAGGTGGGCACTTATAATACAGCTTGGCTGCATTATAATAAAGAATATACTGAATTTCTAACTTGAGAGTGAACTGATGAGAATCTGTTAACACAGCCCCCGCCACTAAATGTCACACATAGTTGGCCATCTTTCTGCATCCCATAGTTTAGGAATTGGTAAGAGCACACAAATCCATTTCAACTGATCTATAAAATATTTAATTCATATCTTTGGCAGTCTATCCATAACCACTCACATGAATAATACAGTGGGCCCTTGGTATCTTCTGGGATTTGGTTCCAGAACTTCCTGTGAATACCAACATCCAAGGGTGGTCAGGTCCCATTAAATGCAGTGGCATATTATTGTGATAGATAGTTGAACATCTGGGACTTTTCACTCTAGGTATACCATACAAGTGCAATGAAAATCATGACACAGGAAAGAAATCATGTCTCTTGACATAATGGACTCGGTTGAAGTTGTAAGAATAGAGTCTGTTGTGTTCTTGTGTGAGAGAGAAAAGTTAAAAAGTTTAAGAGAGCAACCAAGTCTCTGTGGCTTTGCTCAGATCTCCTTCCCACCACCTTTCCCCCAAGTGGACCATCTTGGGGTTTCCACCCAGAAGGTGCCCTGCTTTTACTTGGCTAATGTGCTTTCCACGGATGCTGAGACAAGAGGTCTGCCTTCTCTCTCCTTTCTTGGGCGGGTTACAAACGGCCCTCAAGGGGCCGTTTTCCCGCCGCCGCCATTCACTGCGTAGGGAAGCCCCAGCTGCCAGACCGCGAGGCTTCCCTGCGCAGCAAAAAAGGAGTGGCAAAATGCCGCTCCTTTTTGGAACGCGGAAGTGG